>NC_067129.1:25858393-26133393 GCF_021347895.1 Acanthochromis polyacanthus | reverse complement strand
AGTAATTGTGAACACCTAAACTCTGCACACCTTTAAATCTTAAGTAGCAGCTATTTTATGCAGACAGTTAAGAAAGTAAAGTTGTCACCTGCCTTGTTTACGTAGAAAATGTTATGTACATGTAAAATATACATAAAAAACTACATACATAACATGGATGCATCCATTAGAAATAATATTCCATTCAACCAAACACTTTCGTAGTGAATCTGATGACCAACACTGAATTTCACAGTATTTACTACAGCAAGTTTTCATTTAGCAACTGTTTTTTTCCTAGGGCAACAATGTTTAAAGCAGCATTTTACAGAATTTATTCTGGCTTTGTATTTGCTCCTGAAATTTGACATCTTTTAGCCCGCACAAGTGCATCAGTATCAGGCATCATGTCCTGAGCAGCAGCCAACTTCAGCATGTCAGTTAAGTGCTTATGTGTGAGCTTTGTGCGCTGTTTTGTTTTATTAATGTTCATTACTGAGAAAACTTGCTCAAAAAGATAGGTTGTCCCAAACGTGCACAACATTTTTGCAGCCATTGCTGTTAATTTAAGGTAGCCTGAAGGAGATGCTGATCAAATGCTTCCAAGCCCACAGAGGCAAATCTGTCCTTCAGTTCTACATCACACTGCAAATTGATTATTTCAAGTTGCATGTCAGAGGGCACATCAGAAGCTTCCACTGTGAATGGAGAGCAAAAAACTGCCAATTCTGTCTGGAGTTCGCTAAAGAACTGAAATCGTTTCTCAAACTCCCACAGCAATCCCGTAATCTTGTCCTGAGGAATGAGCAGCGTCACTGCTTGCAAGCTGCGTCTCTCACAATGCGAGCTTCAACTTGAATGCACGTATGAACGTAAGCGTACGAATGCATGCAGGTTCAGAGTATTACTTGTAATGTATACTGTGTGCGGAGGGGTCACATGTACGGTCCGCGGACCCGTACCGGACCGCAAGGGGTCCGACCTGGCCCGCAGAATACATATGCAATGTCAAAAAATATTCAAAAAATTATGATCGACATTACTACTGCATTTGTTTGATCAAACTGCAGCTCCCACATTGTCTGCTATAGGGGCGCTCCGTCTCATTCGGAGCGGAGAGCGTCACGCTAGCAACTTACCTTAGAACAGACGTAGGTGTTCTCATTGATTTTGGAGGGATTCAGCTGATCCTGCGGTTTCCCACACTGCTTAATCCCCACGCGGCACCTTTCTTCTTGTGTCTTTGGCTTGGGGAATGCAAAAAAATCAACACCACCCTCCAAGCTTTGCGGATAACGAGTGTCAGACTTGCAAGTACCGTACGCACACCGCTTCGGCATATTGTCTCCTGCTGAAAGCTTGACAGACCTCTCATGCCTAATTACAGTTGCTAAGGTAGGATTGGACAGTAGCCATTTGTGGGAGGGGGTTAGCAAAGGGTCAATTGCTGCAGAGTGATTTGAAAGACAACCTTTTAGCCCCCCTCCCTCCCTGTCGAGAGTTCCTAGACCCTTGCGTCTTCAGACCTGGGTCTAGCGCGGCTAGGCTAGCAATATGCAAGACTTTGAATACAACCATCTGCTCTGGAAGATTTTTTTACATTGGATTATTTCTGTTGCCTGTCTTTGCTGAACCTCTCTGGTTGTAAATGAAACAAAAGCAGGTATGGAATTCCCCCCCGTCGAATCGCCACCTTATCGCGGTGTAGGGGTTTGAGTGTCTCGGTGATCCTGGGAGCTATGTTGTCCGGGGCATAAGCCCCTGGTAGGGTCTCCCAAGGCAAACTGGTCCTGGGTGAGAGACCAGACTAAGAGCGATTCAGAAGACCTTGATGACAACGACAAAAGGCAAAGCCGCTACCTCGCCCGGGAAAGGGAAACCGGGGTCTTCCGGAACGTCACCTCACTGGCGGGGAAGGAACCTGAGCTGGTGCGGGAGGTGGAGCGATACCGGCTAGATATAGTTGGGCTCGCCTCCATGCACAGCAAGGGTTCTGGAACCAGAATCCTGGAGAGGGGTTGGACTCTCTCCTATTCCGGAGTTGCCCAGGGTGAGAGGCGCCGGGCGGGTGTGGGGATACTCACAAGCCCTCGGCTGAGCGCCGCTTTGTTGGAGTTCTCCCCGGAGAACGAGAGGGTCGCCTCTCTGCGACTTCATGTTGCAGGGGGGAAAACTCTGACTGTTGTCTGTGCTTATGCGCCGAACAGCAGTTCAGAGTATTCGGCCTTCTTGGAGTCTCTGGGTGGGGTCCTGGAAGGGGTACCGCCCGGGGATTCCATAGTTCTCCTGGGAGACTTCAACGCTCACGTGGGCAACGATGGAGAAACCTGGAGGGGGGTGATTGGGAGGAACGGCCTGCCCGATCTGAACCCGAGTGGTGTTTTGTTATTGGACTTCTGTGCTAGTCATGGTTTGGCCATAACAAACACCATGTTCGAGCATAAGGTTGCTCATAAGTGTACTTGGTACCAGAGCATCTTAGGCCAAAGGTCGATGATCGACTTTATAGTCGTATCGTCAGACCTGCGGCCGTATGTCTTGGACATTCGGGTGAAGAGAGGTTGTTGCGATCCAACCTCTAGGGGTTGGCTGGATGCAACAAAATAACCAGATGGTGTTGGTTTAGGTTAAGGGATTTATTGCTTAGTAGTAAAAGGAACGAAAAAGTGACAATGAAACACAAGACTGGTGGGTGTTGCTAAAACAAAGAACGGAATAAAACATAACGAAGGCTAACAGGGTTTGTAACTGAGCTAAACACAAAGAAAACAACTAAACTCCCTAGCCAAACCAAACTACAGAAGCAACACCCACCACCAGGAACAAAAACTAATACAAAATGTGTACAAAACGAACCAAACAAAACTGGTGCCTCCGAATAAGTATACATACCAAGCACAGTTCACAAAAGCTCAAAATACGATGTGGCTTCTACACACAGTTGGCAGACTACGAATTGGAGCCTCAATCTCCACTGAGATGTAGGGCTCCACACCAAAACTAAAGCCAACAGAAGGTCAAAGTTGTCTGTAGCACCCACCACAAGTGCTTCCAGACCGAAAGACCACACAGAACAACAATACAGAGCCACGGTGCAAAGAGGCACCAGGGTGGACTGGTCGAAGTACCAGCCACCAAGACTAATGGCACGGTGGCATTTTATAGGTAGCAGGTGTGGTGCCTGGCTGCCTCTGGTTGGTCGGAGGAGGAGGAGCTGAAGGGTGGCCCAATCAGGATGGCCGGAGGGCGGGGAGAACAAGACTGGAGTGCAGGTCGTCATTAGCTCTGTCGTCAGCTGAAACGGCTGGCAGCTGGGGTTCTAAAGGCTCTGCAAAAAGCCCCAGCTGAACCCACACACAAATTTCTCCCACACAAAGACCCAATAAAACACCACCTCAAAACGAACGGCACACCAATACTGGTGGCCGTAACAGAGGTGCAGAGCTGTCAACTGATCACCACCTGGTGGTGAGTTGGATCCGATGGCGGGGAAGACTGCCGGACAGACCTGGTAAACCCAAATGTGTAGTGCGGGTGAACTGGGAACGTCTGGCGGAGGACCCTGTCCGTAGGGTTTTCAACTCCCACCTCTGGAAGAGTTTCTCCTGCATCCCGGGGGAGGTTGGGGACATGGATTCTGAGTGGTCCATGTTCAAAGCCTCCATTGCAGAAGCAGCTGTTAGGAGCTGTGGTCTGAAGGTCACTGGTGCCTGTCGCGGCGGCAATCCAAGGACCCGCTGGTGGACACCAGCGGTGAGGGAGGCCGTCAGGCTGAAAAAGGAGACTTTTCGAGCCTGGTTGGCTCGGGGGTCTCCTGAAGCAGCTGACAGGTACCGGCTGGCCAAAAGGGCGGCAGCTGCGGCAGTTGTGGAAGCTAAAACTCAGGTGTGGGAGGAGTTCGGGGAGGCCATGGAGAAGGACTTTCGGTCGGCCTCGGGGAAGTTCTGGCAAACCATTCGATGCCTCAGGAAGGGCAGGCAGGGCTTCGCTCAGGCTGTGTACGGTCGGGGTGGAGAACTGTTGACCCGTACTGGGGATATCGTCGAGGAACTCCTGAACCCGTTAAACACGTCCTCTATGGAGGCAGAGCGTGAAGACTCGGGGGTATCTGCGTCCATATCCATGGCAGAGGTTGCCGAGGTAGTTAAAAAGCTCCTCGGTGGCAAGGCGCCAGGTGTGGACGAGATTCGCCCTGAGATGCTGAAGGCTCTGGACATTGTTGGACTGTCTTGGTTGACACGTCTATACAATGTCGCGTGGGCATCGGGTACAGTACCTGGGGAGTGGCAGACCGGGGTGGTGGTCCCTATTTTTATAAAGGGGGATCGGAGAGTGTGTGCCAACTACTGCGGTATCACACTTCTCAGCCTCCCCGGGAAAGTTTACTCTAGGGTGCTGGAAGGGAGGATCCGACCGATAGTCGAACCTCGGATTCAGGACGAGCAATGAGGATTCCGTCCCGGTCGTGAACAGCGGACCAGCTCTTTACCCTTGCGGAGCTGCTGAGGGGGTCATGGGAGTATGACCTGCCAGTCTACATGTGTTTTGTAGATCTGGAGAAGGCCTACGACCGTGTCCCCCAAGGGGCTTTGTGGGGGGCACTGCGGGAGTATGGGGTCCGAGGCTCGTTGTTACGGGCCGTTCGGTCCCTGTACAACCAAAGTGAGAGCTGTGTCCGCATACTCGGCATTAAGTCAGACACGTTTCCGGTGGGTGTTGGACTCCGCCAGGGCTGCCCCTTGTCTCCAATCCTGTTTGTGGTTTTCATGGACAGGATTTCAAGGTGCAGTCGTGGTGGGGAGGGTTTTCGGTTTGGGAGCCTCAGGATTGGATCTCTGCTTTTTGCGGATGATGTGGTTATATTGGCATCCTCAGACCATGACCTCCGGCACGCACTGGAGTGGTTTGCAGCTGAGTGTGAAGTGGCAGGGATGCGGATCAGCACCTCCAAGTCCAAGACCATGGTTCTCTGCCGGAAACCGGTGGAGTGCTTCCTCCGGGTTGGGGGGAGTTGCTTCCCCAAGCGAAGGAGTTTAAGTATCTCGGGATCTTGTTCACGAGTGATGGGAAAATGGAGCGAGAGATGGACAGGCGGATTGGTGCGGCGTCAGCAGTAATGCGGGCGTTGTACCGAACCGTCGTGGTGAAGAGGGAGCTGAGCCGTAAGGCGAAGCTCTCGATTTACCAGTCCATCTACGTTCCAACCCTCACCTATGGTCATGAGCTTTGGGTAGTGACCGAAAGAACAAGATCGCAGATACAAGCGGCCGAAATGAGCTTCCTCCGTAGGGTGGCTGGGCTCAGCCTTAGAGATAGGGTGAGGAGCTCAGACATCCGTAGGGAGCTCGGAGTAGAGCCGCTGCTCCTTCGCATCGAAAGGAGCCAGTTGAGGTGGTTTGGCCACCTGATTCGGATGCCTCCAGGGAGACTTCCTTTGGAGGTTTTCCGAGCACGTCCGTCTGGTAGGAGACCCCGGGGCAGACCCAGAACTCGCTGGAGAGATTATATATCTCGTCTGGCCTGGGAACGCCTTGGGATCCCCCAGGAAGAGCTGGAAAGCGTCGCTGGGGGGAGGGACGTCTGGAACGACCTGCTTCGCCTGCTGCCCCCGCGACCCGGCCCCGGATAAGCGGAGGAAAATGGATGGATGTATGGAATTAGGTTGTGAGGTCAATGCTCTAGCAACATCAGTGGTTCTGAGAAATTGCACATACAACCTTTAATGAAATTAGTTTTTTGTGCATTTGTTATGACACATTGCAAAAGTCTATTAGGAGCGCTACAACTAAGCTTTTGTTAATTTGTCAGTGGCTGGTCACAGTATCACAACAAAAGAACATTCTGCAGCCCAAAAAGTATTTTCCCCTTTAGACCACCACCATAAAATGACACCTGTAGATTCACTGTACATTTTCTTACATTGGTGCATGAGACCTGACATGATAAATAATGGTTATGCAGATGGAAGTTGCACAGACAGTTTAAATGCTTTAGCAGAATTATCTGCGCTGACAATTAGAATTATTATTCTGCCAAGGAACGCAGGAGAGGTATGTGACAATCAGTGTACGTTTATCAGTCTGTGTGCAACATTACTCAAAAACAGACTAACAGATTTGGATGGAATCTTTAGAAATGACACAAGGACTACCTCATTAGATTTGGCAGTAATGCAGTTTATAGTCCAGATCCATGGATTTGTTAAAGATTTCTGGATCATTGCGAGATAGCGAAACAGCGTCACTGTAACTATGACAACAGGTGAATGCTACGTCCACTCACATGATCATGATCACATGATTGTGATGTTACGGTGGGTACACAGGCTCAGATGCAGGAAATGAGATGACTGGTTTAAATATGCTTTCATTTACAACACAGGGGAAAAAAATACAGAGAACTACAATTGCATACCAGAAATATGACTACGGATACAGTCGAAGAACTAACCGCCAAGGGCGGAGCAGATGTAGATACCCTCCAGAGGGTAGGCTCACTAACTACACAAAAGGTAAGTAAACCTACATTTGGTACGACCAAGGCAGGAGTACAAATTAAATACAAACAATAAGAACAGAACATAAACAGGATTCTCAGCTACAGCAATCCTGAAAACTCAAAGACTAGACTAACACAAGGCTAGAAACAGTTTAAAACTGAACCTGAAAAGCACAAAATTATACCAGAAGATGCAAACAGAATTATGCACAAAAAAGCCAAATGGAATGGACTAAATAAACAAGAGAACTGGTCTAATAATAAAGTCTGGTATTGCTTGGGCTTGGTGACTTAACTGACTGTGCCAGGGAAATAAGTCCGATTTTGGGCCAGGTTCCGACCAGTCTAGGGAGGACGAGATGCTCCAAGGTATAATAGTAGCCAGTGGTGTATTAGTTGGCATACAGGGTGGACAGACTGGAGGGCTGGCGTGGCTGGTATTCACAGTGGCGTGGCAGGCAGCAGGTGTGCTCTTCAGGTGAACGGAGAATATCCAGGGAGTCAAAGAACCACAAGAAGCCAAGGGAATCCGAGGGGTTGAGGAATCTTGCCACAGGCAGATGGTGTGAGCAAAAGAACCAGGTGACACAAGCAGGCAGGAGTCAGTTCTAAAGAGAAAACAGCATTACTAGAAGCATGAGAACAAAAGGCTCAGTCTGAACAGTGTACAGCACTAACTGTAGATTGTTCACAGTCCAGCGTTGAGTGCAGAGTTACATCTGGTTTTATGGGGCAGCAGGAGTAGTTGATTTAATGGCTCCCACCTGCTTGCATTCTGCTGCTCACTAATCAGCAACACCAATTGCCAAGCCTCTGTGCCAACGCACACCAAGGAGAGAGAGACCAGGGCCACAGGAGGGAGAGCACTGCTGCTAATCCCAGCCTGTGGCTGTGACCATGACATGCGATCCTACGACAAATCCACCACGACATATCCATCGGAAATGATATGAGGAACAATTGATTAGGTTGTTCCTCAACCTAATCAATTGGTTGATTAGGTAACCTAACCGGGATTAGGTAACCTAATCAACCAGTTGATTAGGTAATAGATATCATATTAAAACTGTTCTTCACTCAATTTCCCATTTCAACACATTTTCTCACTAAGAGGCAGTTAAAGGGTATTCAATATAGGTCCTATCTACCTACACAAATATACTATGAACTGTGCTTATCTTTGACTTGTTAAACTCTATTATTGCTTTTACTATAGGGTGTTTCCGAGTCCCATCATTTCCGCCACCCGCTACAATTTTAGATCATGCGATTCGGTATCCGTACATAACATACACATGCATAACACATGCCTGTGCTCAGAGCAAGGTAATTTTTTTAAATTAATGTCAGGATTCCCCTCTCACCCCCACTCCCCCCTGACTCCCCAAATTCCCTTCCCTATCTGGTTCTGGTCTCTCTCCCTCTCTCCCTCTCTCCCTCTCTCCTTTCAGCAGGACTCGGAGTGGAGCAAGTCACAGCTGGCTCCTGTTTGGCAATCAGCTACATCCCTGGAGTCTGGGCAGCTGTGTTCTATTCCACTAATCACACCACTGCAATAAAGACTGGCTGAACTCTCCACACTCTGCCAGATTGTTGCATTTGACTCATGCAGTCAGTAGCTCTCTAGCCTTTGTGTATCCTGAGAAAGTGACCCACGCTAATTCTGTTTCTCCTCCTTGCCTTGCCAGAACCAGCTGCCCAGAACCGCTCGCCGCATCCAGCCGAACCCACCGTAGACCTCGCTCCCCTGCGAGATCCTGCCTGGACCCCTTTTCCCCCTCCAAGACGTTTCCCCCCTCCGGCTCCTTCACGACCGGTTCTGGACCCAAAGACCCCCCGGACCACCCCCTCTCTGAGTTCCTGCCTGAACCCCTTACCCTCCCTCTGGCGCCTTGACCTCCTGACGTCCTCCCGGTCTGGTTTTGGGACCGAACCTTCCCCGGATCGCCCCCGCCTTGAGCTCCCCCCTCCTGAAGCGAACTCCTCTCCCCTCTCCTCAGCTCTCCGCCGCCGGGAAACCCAATCTCCCCACTCCACACTCTGCTCCCCCGCCTCTTCGAGTTCTGACCACCGCCGATCCACAGCCCAAGACCCTGCAAACCGGACTCCTTTTCCCTAACTCACCTCCCTTCCTGGACAGTCTCCAGCCACTTCCATCCATCTCCCTGTACAATAAACCATCATTACCTTCATCTTTGCCTCGGTAGCGTGGTTCTCTGCACGAGTCCTGTCTAGTTCTGTGACAATTAAAGATTTCGTCTGTCAGAAATGATACAAAGACTGAGCAGCCTTGGTGGAGTGCTGCTCTCTCTGAGTGCTTTTCTTGTTTTGGCTAACAATAAATGCTGAGCAATTCAAAAGAGGAGAACCAGCTAACAGATGACATGTCACCACTGAAGTTCAAAACTGTTTGCTAGTGAAATACATAATTTACTTACCCAAAAGTGATTTTCATATCTACTATAATTTTCAGAAATTTGGCATTTTGTTGTGTTGTCAGAGCAAAACCAATCACTGACCCCTGATAATCCATTTATTGTTTAATGTGACAAATTCATGTCAAAATACATAATGCAATTATTAGATGGAAAGGCTACATGACATCAGTTTTTCTTTTAACTATTATGAGTAAATCAGAGGGAAAGACACGATATTTACTGTATTACATGTTATTGGCTGGGCTGCACAGTGGAGTAGCACTTTCGCCTTGCAGCAAGAAGATCCCCGGTTCAAATCCCGGGGTGGGCCTGGGATCTTTCTGCATGGAGTTTGTATGTTCTTCCTGCGCATGCGTGGGTTTCTCCGGGCAATCCGGCTTCCTCCCACAGTCCAAAAATATGCTGAGGTTAATTGATCACCCTAAATTGCCCGTAGGTGTGAATGTGAGTGTGATTGTTTGTCTGTATGTGTAGCCCTGTGACAGACTGGCGACCTGTCCAGGGTGTCCCCTACCTTCGCCCGAGTCAGCTGGGATAGACTCCAGCACCCCCCGCGACCCTAGTGAGGATAAAGCGGTGTATAGAGAATGGATGGATGGATGTTATTGGCTGACAGAAGTCCCAGAGATCATCCAGAAATCCAGGCCATCCTGTCAACTAGACTACTTCCCCACACAACTGATTAAAGCCTGCCTTCCTTCTCTGGTCCCCCTCATTTCTGCCCTCATCCACTCATCTCTCATCCCTGGAACTGTCCATAAATCCATCAAAACTGCTGCTATTGCCCCATTTTAAATTTTATTTTTTGTTGTTGAAAAGATTTGCCGTTGACCCTTCCAACTTCAATAGCTTCTGTTCTATTTCCAATCTAGTTAGAACTGTTACTATCACCTCTCCTGCCCCTGGTCATTGTGTCAACAGTCTTATTTAAGCAACAACATTTACATCCAGAGAAGGGAAGGAAAAGGCCCTCAAACAGCTCAGTATGAATATATGTCAACACACTCTGACATACCAATGTGGTGCGACTTATAAAATACGCTTCATTTTGAAAGGCTTTTTGCATTGTGTTAGTGGAATTTAAGGGAACAGTTCAAGCACCAACTTGCTCTTGGTTAAGAATGTAAAACAACACAAGAGAGATTGTGCAACAAATTATTTTGGCTCATCACTCACATGCAGTAAAACCAGTGGGCATGCAGTTTGTAATTATCAATGTCCCTTTTCTTCTGCGTGGGTGAACAGATATCACATTTCTCAATAATCTCAGTAACCTTTGGGTTTCACAGATTAGACATCCTCGCTGAATCAGTGACAGCCATGAATGGCCTGTCACTTTAATACATCCTTGTGTAGACAACTGAGAGTGAATTAAGCTGATCTACATCTTACTTATGTCATTACGGCCATCCCATACACTATCAGTATCGACTATGCCATCAACCAGAGGCTCAACTTACACTGTAAGCTCTGCAAATGCTGCTCTGCATGTGAATATTATGTTCGCTTTTTAGGTTTAAAAACAAAAAGCTGATCACTCTTGTCTGTCATAAATAGAACTTCCTGATGGGAATGAGCATTTGGATGTTACCACCACTTTGGTCCAGACTGAGACATCTGAGCAACTGTTTGATGGATTTTAATTAAAGCTTGTTCAGACATTCATGGCCCCGAGAGGATGAATCCTATAGACTTTGGTGATCTTTTAACTTTTAATGTAGAAACCATCATCAGGTCAAAGTTTTAATTTGTCTTGTTTAATTACTGACCATTGACATTCCCAACTGCTTTAGCTGTGCTGGACTGTTCCTAGAATTTATGCTTTTGTAAAACTAAACTGCAACAGCAAATTCTGTACTTTCAAGAAAGTGTAATGGTCACCAGACCACATTTTCTTTTTACTTAATGAAGAAACATTGGCAGGTCATTCACACATAACATCTGTGACTACAGCATCATTAAATGTTTTTATTGTTATGCTTTGGCACTCACAGAACATGGTCAAAGACATTCTCAAGTAAAAATCAGGATTTTTATCTTCTTTACATGTCCATATGTTGTTTTTCCTATGTTGGAAGACACATCATTTTTAGCAAAAGAAGTAGTCAACACCATGACTGAGAAGTTCCACATTAAAACTGCAGTGTACTGATGACAGTCTGAAAAACACTGATTCAGACTTTCAAAGTTCACATGTAGCAAAGTTGAAGAACAAGTCCTTGCAACTTGCAGGGTGAGGCTTTTTCGGTAATCACGTTTCTTCAGAATCCGTTTCTGGTTTAAACATGTAGAGCTGAGTTACTCCAATATTACAAGTGGAAATGGTGCAGCTCAGCGTAGTTGTACAGTGTTTGTCCAGAGTCAGAGGTGGGCTGGTGTGCTCAGGCTGAAGCGAGTGTTGAAAAGCGGATGGAAAGACACTTCACAGATCTGCACATTCATAATATACAACATTGTAGGGTCACAGCTAAGCCATTTTGAGGCAAGATGAGAAAAAATTCTATTTTTGTAATTTTGATACACAAAAAATGAGGTTTCAGAAGTTGAAAGACCGAAGATTGATTTAGAGGTTAGGGACAGTCTGTGATCTGATTTAATACATTAAAGCTGTCTTCTCTCACTAAAATTAAAAGTGCTTTTCTTGCCTAAAAGACAAGAGAATAATGTTTATTCCAATCTCTGGACTCCACCTCCTGCTAAATCCAATGGAATATCATTGAAAAGCAATATGCAGCGGTGGAAAAAAGTTTTAAAATTTTACACAATCTCAAATATTATCATGAAATATTTGTGGAAAAATCTTTTTTGTGTTTCAAAAGGTGTAGCACAAAATATATTTTTTTGGTTTTTGCTTACATGTTGTGAATGACAAGTCCTTCATTGTGTATGGATAAGACAGTCAAACTGATTAGTCATGTTGTCATTATAACAGTGTACTCTGGAGGAATGTTCTGATGTAAACTGTGGCTAAAGGACTTGTCATTCTGATGGCACTGACATGTTCATTGACACAGATATTTATTTTTGAGAGATGAACTAAGGATTTTGAGCGAGAGACTGGCTTTTGCAGGTAATCCATGGTGTTTTGCTATTTGTACGAATTGAGAAATGCACTTACTGTTTTGCAGATGTCGAGGATGATTGTAGAAATGCACCAAAGCAACTGAGGAAGACTGTAATTGGCTTTTTTAAGGATTTGTTTAGTGTTTAAGCTGTGACTATACTGAAATAAATTGCTATTGAAGAGTGATTCTTATTGCGATATTTCACAAATGCATGGAGCGTCCAAAAACTTTTTTCCACCAATGTAGTTGTTCAGTATGTCCTATTACACAGTCCTGTTTAGTACATAATGCACTACATTAACATTTCGTCATTTTATTTTAGTGTCCAAATTCTCATGTGCATCTTCAAACACAGGAACAAAAAGTCCATTACATGTACACTATTATTGGCCAACAACTGGCAGTAAATGATTTTGTTGTTGTTGTTGATGAGGCCATAATGGACAAATTTGCACACCCTGAATCAACATAAATAAAAAGGACTGTTTAGTAAATGTTAGGAAGTGTTTCTAGACATAGAGTCACTCTTGTTTCTTAACTGTTTATTTTCACGTGTGCCTTTAAAAAGAACACATTGGCTAATTAGGAGAAAGCATTAGATGCAGCAGAAAGGTATTTAACTACTTGTAGATTTCATTTACAGGGGTGAACTTGGGCTTTACATGTATAATTGAGTTCTGTGAGATCTTTTGTTACCCACAAACAGATAAATGTGTAACTGCACCCCTCTGTTTGAATCTTCTTTATTCACTCACAGTGGAAAATATCTGTGCAAATCTTTCAAAATGTTGTGCACACTCACAGAACTCATTGATTTTAAAATTAAATCTATTTGTGCAGATATTTTTACACATTCAAACATTTATGAAGTCAAGTCATCATTATAGATAGATAGATAGATAGATAGATAGATAGATAGATAGATAGATAGATAGATAGATAGATAGATAGATAGATAGATGGGGGAAAATTTCTGTGTATATTGCATATTCATTCACAAGGGCGTAGGTTTGCATAGGGACGGTAGGGACATAACACTACCAACTTTTCAAGAGGGTCAAATTGTCCCCACCAACTTTTAAGCAACCTTATTTGCATTATATAATGAGTTCAGTTATATAGGTAATTTTGATTGTCTTCCCATATGTTGTAAGGATAGAATTGACCCTACCATTATTAAGTGAATTATTTTCATTATATTCAGACCAGGTTCAGACTTACATTTACCCCTTTTCACTTGCTGAATGTGCCGCTCCAATCAAACGTGCGTTTGATTGGCTGATGGCTTGACCCCCCGCCACCCACACGCACACTCACACAGCCCCGACAGAAATACACAATAAATAAACATGCCGCCTTCTCCGCCCCCTTCGAAGAGGAGGGATATTAGAAGTTTTTTTCGGCCAGCAGCAGCAGCAGACGACACTGTAAGTAATGTAAAAAGACGTCAATGTTGTGGACGTGGGGAACACACCACTAATGTTGCTACTGAAAGTCCGACCTGCATCAGAGTTAGCGTAACATTAAACTGTGTGAACTTGCTAACCTGCAAAACTCGAGTAGGAAGCTGCTTAGAGAGAATTGTCCTCCTGCATGTGTTTTCTACTGTTAACGTTAATTAAACTGTGAGAAATGTAGTGAACTCTGCTGGAAAATATAGAACCAGAAAAACGTGAGCAAGAAGCTGCTTAGAGAGAGAGGTCCCAGTCTGTGCTTCACAGGAAAGTGTTGACAGTCAAAAAAAAAAAAAAAAAAAAAAAAACACATGCTGCTGCTTTTCTTCTTGTAAACGGCCTCGTTTAGAAGGAAAGAAGGCTAGAGCATTATGGAGCAATAGGAGTGCCAAATCAAAATATAAATAAATAAATAATTAAATAAATAAATGTGGAAATATAAAGAGAAATAAATAATTAAATAAATAAATGTGGAAATATAAAGAGAAATAAATAAATAAATAAATAAATAAAAGGAAAAAACAGAAAAGGTAAAGCAAAGACAAAACTTCCTTTTTATTTATTTATTTATTTATTTATTAGTCATGTTGTGACTTTACACTTTTGAAACCAAATACCTATTAGTGCATTTATTTATTTATTAAAATGTATTTAATTATTTTCTACATTATTTATTTAAAAATATTTTTATTTGCAGCCTATGCAGACATTTTTCAGATAATCTAGGTTAATCATGATCAAGGTAAAAAGTTCAATTTATCCCGATTTAGATTTTTTCCATAATTGCTCAACCCACTGATGCACTTTAGAGATGAAAATAAGGGAGAAGAAGATGAAAGAGACCAATTAAAGCAATGTATTACTCTTGTGGTGAAGGACAATGTTGGCTAACATGTAGTGCCATGTATAGGTTAAATAGTACCCCCCCAAAACACACACACACACACACACAAAACAGCCACTGTAAATTTCCTTTATATGAAGCAAGGGGGAACTCCCCCATTTTGAAAATTACTTTCTCCCATGAAAATAACAATTTTAACTTTTTTCATTTTTACATAGGTAACACATCAGCAACTAAGAGAGGGAGAGAAAGAAGGGACACAGCAGAGGAAGTTTTCAAAATGTTTCTTTAGTAGTTTTTGAAAACAAAGATTTGAATTGAATGGTGTATCACCTGAACCAATACACATGAAAGTTAGTATAAGTCAATACAGATTTATTTTGCATTTAGCTTATCAATTAATTAGGTTCATATTCGTGAGAAATGTAGCCCTGACCCCCGTTCACCCAATCTATTTGGTCTTATTAATGTCCTGTCCCCAGCAAAAAGTGTACATACAGGTTATGCTGTTATATCGTCCCTACCAATGTTGAGACCAAACCTATGCCCTTGTTCATTCATACATATTCATAAATTTAAAACAACGGTTGTTGATCCAAAGTGAGTTCTAATCAAGAAAAAAGAAAACGTGTGTTATGAATTGACCTAACAAGTGTCAATAAATTAAGACTATACAATCTTATAAAAAACACCAATATATCTGACTAAGAACCTACAATAATATATACTCTAACAGATTATCTGACTACTCTAAAAATTCAATCCAACTAAACTGTATATGATATTCTACAAAATTAAAATATTATATTTGAGTGGTAATCAAATTATTTGAATTCAGTTGGTCCAAATATTTTTACACATTCACCTGTTTAAATACATTCATGATTTCACACATTCATCTACAATACTTTTGACCCTAATTTGTTTATCTATTTGTGCCTCTCAACTCTTATTATATTGTTCCAATCAGAGCATTTAGGTTTTTTATTTAGATTGTCATATGGTCTTTTTGGCAATCCTAAAACCCTTACAATCCTGCCAAATCCTTGCAATCCCACCAAATTACAGGCATGACAATTTTAGAGTGAACATATATGCAGATGTCTCATTGAATAGGCTTTAACTAGATCTAGATTTCAGACTGATAAGTTTTAATCATAATTCCAAAATGCGATGTTCCATTTATTAATCTCTAGTGATCAGAAAGCACTGAGAGCACCATGTGAGCATAGCATAGTTCTGATGGGAAGCCTTAAATATAAAAGTCCCAATATTCACCTTATTTATACTGAAAAAAGCAGTTCATTTTTCTAACTGAGTGTCTGCCACTTCACAGATTAAAATGCAAAGTATCTCACAGTATATGAAAGGAGAGAGAGAGTGGATTGTTGAAAGTGTTGTCTGCATTCCCCCACACAAACTGATGATAAAACATAAGCAGGCTTAACGTCTGACATATGATGGCATGAGTGTAGGCAAACAGGCTAAACTGTGGAATAGAAACAGTGTGTTTGTGCTGAGCTTGTGTTGCTTTCTATCTCTGCTCAGCATGCAGGAAGAGAGTGTCAGTGGAGATGATAAGGTTTGATTGCACAACGAGAGGAGGAGGTCCGGTGCTTGTCTGACAGCGGTTGAGCTATTCAAACTTGAATTCCAACAAATGTGTTTCTGCTAATTTAGTGTGCTTGCAAGATACAATGAAAGGCCAGGAGATGCAGGAATGAGGAAAATGGGAAGATGCACAAATGTGAAGAGAGAGAGACCTTGTGCAGAGAGAGAGAGAGAGAGACGGACAGAGAGAGAGAGAGAGAGAGAGAGAGAGAGAGAGAGAGAGAGAGAGAGAGAGAGAGAGAGGGAGCAGTGAGGGAGGGAGGAAGTCCTGCACTTCAGGACTTCACATGAAGTGTGTCAGACATTACTTATGAGAAAAGGAAGAGGACCCACGCCACTAGTGAGGAAAGAAGTAAAGGCGGCCGAGAGGGGAACAAGGGGATTCTTGAGTGTTTTTATATGCAAGTGGGGTGACCAGAGAGACCCTCCAGTTTGTGGGTCAGCTGCAGAGAGAACATGAAGAACCAAATCACCAATGCTATCTCTGACTTCTTCTTTGAGTACGAGACCCCACGCCAGGTGCTGGTGAGGAACAGGAGGGTGGGAGTGGTGTGTCGGCTGATCCAGCTGGGGGTCCTGGCTTACATCATTGGGTAAGACCCACTCTTTCTTTAAAAAATGCTCAGAGTCAGGTATGAGCGTCTGCACTGCATTGTTTTGCATGTTTCAGCCTGTTTGACCTCCAAGAGTGACCCTGCAAATTTTTTTTTCTGGTTTGGGATGTGTTTTAATTTTGCACTGAACAACAAGGATGAAACTGCTAGAACAAAACAAAAGGAAGATTAGTTCATCAGGATCCCACCATGGTCACACAGACATACTGTAATTTGCCAGGTCCTGTTGACACAGCAAACAGACTCTGGAAATGAACTGATAGCAGAAGGGACGAGTGCATCAGGTCAACCATGTTTGCCCAAGTTGAGACAACAAACGGCATACTTGTTAGCTTACGGAATCACTCACCATCTGCAGACACTTGCTTTGACATGCTGGAGATTTCTGTGGAAAAGAAAGGAGAGTCAGGGTTTTTTCATCATCTCACTTCACTTGAACAGCATAGCATGTAGGTTTACATTTGTGCTATGCTGGAATTCGTCATCAGTGGGTGTGTGTGTAGCTGTGTGAGTGGGATTTTCTTCCTGCCCCTCTGAGCAGCACAACCTGAGGAGCTGCATGTGATGAACATGCTGAGGCATATGCTAGCATAGATAACAATCAACTGAAACCCAGTCCCCTGCCAAACAGCACAGAGACGTGCTACTTTCTGCTGGTGTTCATGATGGTGACCAGAAATGGAAGTGAGAGGGACACATTGGGAAGATCTACCTTTTTATTAAGGAAAAGTGAATTGATTGGGATTTTTCAGGAGATGCTGATGTTGGGGCTTTAACCTTATCAGTCTCTACAATTAGAAAAAGTTCATGATGATCTTAAAGTTCTGATCTTGAAAAAGTGGGAAGGTTGTTTTAGTTTCTGCCATGTACTGATAAAACTAAAAACAAAAACTAAAAACAATTCAGTGTCTTTCATAGATTTGGTATCAAGGCTGCTCCTGCGTGAAGGATCTCTGCTCTGCCTCCTTCTCCTTCTATCTGTCACCTGCCTTTTGCAGCCATCAGGCCACATTAAGGCCAGGCGCTGATGCGCAAGAGAGGAGATGTGATTGTGAAGCTGTCCAGATTCTTCTCTTCAGAACTGAAGCAGCAGGCAGACAGGTCAGAGCAGAAGCCAGCTTGTCTCTCTCTGATGCTCAGCAGTGATCCACTGAATCGGTTGTTTTGTCAGGAATGTTCATTTTCATGCTTGTTTTTAACTTAGATTGGCCGCACAACATGTAATTTTAGTCAGCAAGAATAAGAAAAGGTTTCTTTGGGCTACTGTTTAATGTTTAGCTTTAAAATGAGGCATCCTCAGGCTGCCACTCCCCAATGCTTTAAATAAACCTCTCACTAATAAATCCCACATGAAAGGTTCTGGAAATATCTGTGAGTGAAAGCATCAATCAAAATAGTCCAAAAACAAGGACTAATTTAATAGAGAACAGCAGCTTCAGCTTCAGTTAATTAAAAGAACAGTAATGACTGTTCTTTTAATTAACTCATTCTTTGTCACTTTGAAGTTAATAATACTGCCGATCCACTGCCTTTTTAGCTTAACTTGAAGGTTGATTGTTTCCTTTTTATTTTAATTTGTCACAAAATGAAGACTAATCTCAGCACCACAGTGGTGGAAGAAAAAGCCTTGTGCACATCAAGAAGCCTCCTCCCTGCCTCACTGTTCTCCTTCTGTCGCAGCAGATACAGATCTCACTTAGACTGCTGTTTTGGAAGATCTTTCCATTATTTCCACGCTCATCAGTTTCTTTATTCCATTAATGCGCTCTATTTTTTCTTCGTTTCCACATCAATGTAAGCTCGAACTTACATAATTTGATTTGCCTCGCCAATAGAAAATGCGGCTTTTGTGCACACCTTATTTCACTCTGCAGTTTGAAAGATGTGTCATTGGTCTGTTGCTGTGAGGGGCTTCCATTGTCCACAAACAAATGAACATGTGCTGCAACGCATGCTCTCCTGTAGGCGTCCTGGCAGGCAGTAATTGCTTTTCACATCCTATATAAAATAACTCTGCATGTTCGACAGTGTGTGTGTGTGTGTGTGTGTGTGTGTGTGTGTGTGTGTGTGTGTGTGTGTGTGTGTGTGTGTGTGTGTGTGTGTGTGTGTGTGTGTGTGTGTGTGTGTGTGTACATACAATATCTTGTCAGTGCACACCAGCTGTTGGTCATACCTCCTGGCAACACACACACACACAACACAATAAGAAGCTTCACTGTGCAGAAATCAAAAAGTGCTGCACCCCAAGTATGAAGCTTTTTTGCCATATGGGAATCCTTTTATGTGACAAAGGGTTCAGTCTTCACTTTGTCAACTTATAATAACTGCATTTTTCATCAGGACAAACCTGGAATGTTTGTCCAGTTGGTGTATTTAGTAAAAGAGAAGTTCTGCTCTGGATTTCAGAGCTCTTTAAACTATCATGCATTGTGGAACAAGCACTGAAATTCTTCACAAAATACCCAGTTAAAATATACAATCACAGGGCCACACCCTGCGACAGACTGGCGACCTGTCCAGGGTGTCCCCTGCCTTTGCCCGAGTCGGCTGAGATAGGCTCCAGCCACCGAAAATCCTGAATGAAATAAGCAGTCAGGACCAGCCCTGATCATTTCCACACTGAAACTGCAGTGTACTGATGACAGTCTCTTCAGATCTCCAGGGTTTGATACATAACCTAAGGAATCATCGGTTACATCTAATGCATTTTAAGTGAGAAAAGAATTCTCTTCCTCAAAGAGGGCCTTTAACGCTATCATGCCTTTTTTTATTGAGGTTATAGTGGATGGTGACGCACCTGTGACTGCAAATGACTTCTTAATATTTTGCTCACACCATTGAAATGTATGAAAGTGCATAAAATGTGCCATTGCAAATAATATATTATTGTCTATGACATCATTTGACGTAAAAGCATTGATTTGGAAATTGCTGAAACTGTACTCTACATTTGCTCAGTGTGTTGTACTTCTGAAATCCATGTATGAAGTTTGCAGTGAAAACATCACTTTTGTGGAACTGCTAACAGCTCATAGTCATCTGAAATGAGACAGAAACAAGCCAGAAAGACTGGGAACCACTGGTTTGACCTTCAGTGATGGATTGTATGCTATAACTAACTATATTTTGTACTCTTTTTATTTTTTATTTTTACAGTAAAATCTTAATCTAAACCCTAACTGAGGACTGCAGCTGTCAAACAATTGTAGTACAGTTACACGTTTCATTTTTCCCTCTGAGATTATGTGGAGTGTAAAGTAGCATAAAAGCATATACTACAAAAGTAACTTACTTGTGTGAATGAGCTTCGACAACTGATTTTCGCAAAACCCTTCTGACAGACATGCAATCTGGCATTTTAATATGACATTCAGATTCTTCAAAAACACTGTCTGTGCTATCAGCAGGGAAACTTTCATTATGATTCCCAGGCAGCAATCAGCACTCTCCCTCCACTGATCACAACTGTGATAAAGCATATGATTTACTGTCTACTTGAGCTGCTTTTACTTTCTTAACATTTTTCTGCAACCCTCTTATGATTCTTCCTGGCATATTCTGAAGCCGGTAAATGTCAGCACTTTGAGATTCAGTATGTCATATGTGCCCAAATGGTGGTGAAAAAGGACAAGCAGAACCATCATGACATTGCCCGACCACATGTGTCCCTGTTAGGATTGCTGCTGGATGTGTAGAGTGTCATGGCAGCACCACCCATATGCATGCCCTTGCCTGTGGGATTAAATGTTTCAGTGGGAGTCCGTGGTGCTGACAGAACTGACAGGCTGCTTTCTATGTCTTGCACAGGTGGGTGTTTATCTATGAGAAAGGTTACCAGTCCACAGACACAGCAGTCAGCTCCGTCTTCACCAAAATGAAAGGTGTGGGCTACACCAATGTCAATGGAAGCGAGAGGGTCTGGGATGTGGCCGACTACGTCTTCCCCCCTCAGGTCAGACACTGGTTAGATGAATGTTGTCTGAATTTGTGTATCTGAATATGTGCTCCTAATGGGCCAATAATTACTTTTGTATATCCTCCTGAGACCCAGGGGGAAAAAAAAGTTTTGTCATTTCGATTTTTTTTTTTTACATAAATGAAGTGTTGGGGTGGTAAAGAACATATTGCAAAGATTTTTTTTTAGAAACTTCACAATGACAACATACATTTTGCTTTGCACTAACCAAAAGGATGTGTGGCAATGGGTGTGGTCAATCACAAAAAGGCATGTAACTCCCTAATGGCTTCATGAAATACACACCACAAAACTTTGGTGCAAGGTTGGTCATAGGCTAATGAAGAACTGATCAAATGTCCACATCCACTAGTCAAAGAGGAGTACTAGGCTTGGCCATTCACAATAACACAACTAATTCCCAAACGGCTTTATCAGATGCTTCATCAGATGCCAACAATGAGGTGTCTTCATCGATGACATCTGATGAGGCAATTAGATTTTTTTTTTCTCTCACCCTCTCCTGTCTCACCCAGTGGGCTGTCATCTTCTGAAAGGTTTAGGTCTGAATCTCCATAATGATTCTCTGAAGAATTACCTCTGCCTCTGTCAAACACCTGTTTACTAACGATAAAAGTGAAGTAAACAGAAGTCCAAAGTCCTGACGTGCACTACAGTGTACGTCCATAAATCAGTTGCTTCTCCTTTGAAAATAACTAATCAAATCTCTGAAAATGCACTCAAATCATTCTTTAGAATTTTATTTACTATAAGCAGTCAAAATATAGCATCAAAAATACAATTAAAAATATGAATATCTTCCTTGCTTGTCTTCCTTTCGTAAGATGTGCTCAATGGGCTGACTGCCTTTTTGAAAAGACCCCCAAAGGGAGTTGGCAAGACACACCCCCACACATGTGATGTCATTTTAAAGCTAAGTTTGTCCCCTTTAAGGAACATCGGGACTTAAAAGTGTGGCATATATAGTATTGGAGAAATGAACAGGAAATGAATGTGCACTACAGTGCACAAAAATAAATTGCCGGGTCTCAGGAGGATATGATACAAGTCAGTGGCCACTGAATTATACGGTGAATCTGGGTCAGAGTCAGGTGTCAAAAAGTCAGCATCTACAGCAAATGAATCCAACTGTCAGAGTGAATAAATGCCAGGATGAGTCAGGCAGAAATGTCAAAACTCTTTGCTCCCTGAAGAAAAATAGTCACTGGTCAGATCATGACAAAGTTTATACATCATTAAAAACATATGTGCGTCATGATTTAATGCTTTATCCAATCAGTGACAACACTACAAGGAAGTACAGACATACTGACGGTTACTGAGGGTTTATGAAGTTGACCTTGAGAGCAATCTGGTTTTGTCAACTTAGAGGTGTCTATGTACTTTTCAAAAGTCATTGCGTGCCAGAGTTAAGCAAACATCCAACTAATAGGGACACTTGGCTCAAATACATTTCATTGTTTACCTAAAATGTTGTGGAGTGCTGTTATCTGTGGGAAAGAAATAAAGAAGACACAATGATGTTTGTCCTATTTGCTTTGAGGTGTAGGTGTGTCCCTGTTTTGATTCAGAGGAGGGTTAGCACATGGTTCAGTGTCATAAACCCCACCAATGACATGAAAGGGTTACTTTTCTTTATTGTACGCTTTGATCAAGTAAGGCATCAGTTTATTCTGGAATCCACCTCTTTGTGAGATTATTCCCTGCATTCATCATGTTAATGCACATAAAGAGAGATTTCAAACAGGTCTTATCTAACGTCACAATGAACCTGATGTTCAGCACTTTGTTGTGTAGAATCTTTTTCTCATCATGATATCACAAATAATGGTGTTTTATGTCAACAAAATTCCCTTGGGATCAAACACAGAAGTTTATAAAATTATACAAATAGTTATAAACAAAATCAAGAAGGATAGATAGAAATAAATGGCAGTAACTGTTTCTGAGTTTAACTAATTAGTACAAAGCTGCACACAGCAGTTTTTTTAGGGCCACTCAGAAGTATCTACCCTGGAGCAGGCACTCTGTCGTTCCCCAAAAATAACCCCAAAATGAGGTTTTAGAGGAGTGGCTCTTGCAAGAAAACACGCTCAAAGGTTTGGGCTATGTAGTTCCTATATCAAAGAACAGCTGAGCCTTCTTCTCCATTTGCAAAAAGCTAAGAAGCCTTTTAAGAAATGTTGAGCTGTGTCCTTCAGCTGGAAACTGACCAAGAATGAAACAACACAGGAATGTCTGGAAAGTAAAAAACTCTATTTAAAGCTGTTTGTGATATTAGCAGGCTCACCAGTGGCTGTAGCTGAGTACTGTTTGGCAGTCAGCCTACAGTTCAGCTCAGCAGCGGCATAACAGCTACTGCATCATTTATTATGTGATTTTATAGAACAAATACATGACAAAAAATGACTAACGCATTCCTTCTTCGAATCTAAAACTTCAGGGAGATTCCTCTTTTGTAGTGATGACCAACTACATCATAACTGAGGGCCAGAAGATGGGAAAGTGTCCAGAGGTATGTCAAAGATTCTTTTTGTTTCTCTTTCCTTCATTTTTTTTTTCTGTTTTCTCCATCTCCATCTCCCTCTGACTTACACATTGCCATAAATAGTCAAACAAAATGGAAATTGTGTCTCATTCCAAGACTGTTTGTGTAATTGGGTAGTTGTGCAGCTGTTGCAAAGCAGAAAAAGTTAATTTAAGCTTAATGGTTTCAATGTGACACAAACAGGAGTATGTGTAGGTCGATGAATGTCACAGTACTTACGAAACTGAAATTTTGTCATGTTGTTTTCCTGTTTAGAAATACTGATTTCTTCATATTACACAGTCTTGCTCACACACTAAACATAGTCTCTTGTTTACAACAGCTCAAAGGCAAGCAGAACTGCAACTCAGACGCCGACTGTGAAGGAGGGAGTTTCAAACGTACGGGACATGGTAAATGATGACGGCCTGACAGTGGGTGACCTCGGCTGTCCTCACTGAGTGACCGTCTGTGCCAAAAACTCAGATTGGTCCAGATCTTCAGTTTCATATTATCTCGCTTTGGTTTGCCAAATGCAAATGCTTTCTGTGATGTCCCGAGGGAGGTAGAAGATCACGTCAGTTTATGTATTTGCAAAATGGGCTGTGGCTCTCAAGACATGTTATAATTTAGACTCACGCAGTAGAATCTAAAATGCACCAGATCTGACTCACCACTGCCAGTGTAAACATTTAGACAAACCTTATGGATCCCTCTCGTCTAGAGCTGTGTAAAAAAAATTGATTCAAAACAACAATCTAAGTCTTAGCAACCAAACATTTGGCCAGTGTGTTTGTACCATGGTTATTAGTCACTGAAGCAAGCAAGGAAAAACCTCCCCTTAAGCAAGCAGTCACATGTATGTATACATAAGCACAGCCACAGATGTTGCTATAACTCTCATGCATGTGAACAGACACAGTCACCGAGACATCCAAAACAAATAACCTTCACGACACAAGCTTTTTTATAGGTCCAAAATTATACAAAGTTAATGGTGAGTTCAAAGAGCAGTTATATAAATGTATTGTCCTCCATCTCTCCGAGGGTTAAACCCTGAACCTTTCAAGTCCTCTGTGTCCCACATCCCCTTCAATAAGTCCAGTGTTAGTCAGATCTCTACATCTGCCTGTCTCATACCAGTTCAATTCACCTTGAGGTGCCAGTGTCCACTCAGAGCCGGCGTTCTGTTTCTGCGATAGTAGATGAGCAAACATGTGGGTGCATCCCTGCAGTTAAACATGCTGGTGGGCTCCAGTAAGAGGTCAGAGACTAAAGTCGAGTGACCAAATGCCTGCTGGAACTGTCTGTGAACTCATCCGGCACTCGATGAGAGTGGCTGATAGCAGCAGTGCTAATCACATGCAGAGAAATGATATGTAAAGATCAGGGTGAGATAAAGGAAACGGCTATTACAGATTTTGCTTTGCTTCACTTTTATATCTTGCTTACTGCTGTTGATGCTAATTTGAGATAAGATGAGAAGTGGAGGCATAAAAATTGCATCAGTGTTAAAGCTCTCTGTTCTGTTCTTTGCTGCTGCTGCTACAAATACATGCTATACTTTTACTTCAATTTGAAATTGTGTCTCAAAAGACAAACTCTGTCTGTTTCTGTTTCAAGGACAAATGACTGGAGTCTGTGTGAAAAACACTACGACCTGTGAGGTGTTGGCTTGGTGTCCAGTTGAGGACGATCACAACATTCCAGAGTATGTGGCCAGTGAATTAATCATACTGCAGTGTGATGCCAACTGTTGATGACTAAATTTTGTAATGATTCTGTGATGTTTTTCGGATCATAAAATAGTCTGTTCATGACAAATATCACACAGCAACATATAGCCACAACATTTGATTCTGTTCTCTCTTGTGTTCCAGTCCTCCTCTGCTGATGTCTGCAGAGAACTACACACTGTTCATCAAAAACTCTGTAACTTTCCCCTTATTTGGCGTCACAAGGTGATGGACCTCATTCACGTTACATTAAATTTAGCCCTGCAGATGCTAAGAATGTAAAATAAATCAATAAAATCCAGCAAAAGCAATACAAATAAGGCATATATAGATACGTCTCTATTGAATGCCTACATGTGTACATGCACACCTAAAAATTATGCTAGAAGACGCTTTTAAACGGACACTCCATCAATTTTCTTTTGTGATTTAATTTTCCCTGATAGTGTCACTATGGGGAGGTTTGAGATTTTCAATATTTGACTAAAAATGTATATTTTCTTGATGACTGTGAGGGCAATAAGTAGGAAAGAAGAGGGCTGTGGTAATCTGGTTGAAGATTTTACTGACGTGCATTGTAGGATCCTGGTTCTTGGGAGTTGGATCTGAATTAAAAGTCTGGACATCTTGGTTCCTGCTGCAATTGTTACATTTTTAAAAGTTGTGTTTTACAAGTTGCCTTTTTAATTAAACTATGATACTAAATCATTGCATTCCCTTTAAAGGAGAATTCCGGATTATTTCAACCTGGCATTTGCTATTAATCTGTTTCCATGGTAACTCGTCTCTATTGTAGAGACTCAGGGAAACAGCATTTAGCATAAGCTTCCTGCAGCTTTCCAAAGATGAATTCTTTTAAATATTTGCTTTCAGTCTGACCAAAGGCAGACACAAAAATTTCTCAGCTGGAACAGACATTTTTTTTTTTAGCTGTACTGATATTATCTGTTTCACCGGCTGTACAGAAAGCCGGCTGTTCTTGATCTTTCCTTCCGAGTTGGTCTTGAGGTAAGAGGTACAAAACATATCAAATCAACAATGTTTATCAAAGCTGTTTGTGATTTTCTAAGTCTGCCATAAACACATCCCACTCTGAGCTGCGAGCACAGGATCACTAGTTTCTCGATGTACGCTGTCTTCAGGATGTCCTGCTGTTTTTCTGCCTTCATCGCCACAGTCAAAGTCTGCCTCACACACAGAAATAAACCACCATCGGCAAACGAATATGGTGGTTTTTAAGTCAACCGGCAAGTGCTCCCAGATGGAGATCACTAATGCAGTTAGCAAAATGTTGGTTGTTCTAGGTAGCTAATTTCTGTGTTTTCTTTCAGACTAAAAACTAAAAAAAAAAAAAAATTAAAATGATTCTTTCAAAAATGGTCCTTTTTTAAATTAAAAAAGCCACAGGAACATCATGCTAAGTTTCTCAAATGAATAGCGTCCACAGGCTGGTTTGTTTGACCCTTCATTTCCTCCAGCTTTCCTGAACAGAGGTAAAGAGTTCAAAGTCTGAACAACTCATGGAGTCAAGAAAGCTGCATTAATAGGTAATATGCCAGGTTGAAATAAACTGGAATTCTCTTTTAGCTGTTGCCATACCAGTGGTTAAAACCTGTGTTACTTGTAAAAACAAGCAAGCAAAATGTCACTACATTCATTACATTCTCTTTAAATACAAAAGAATTAGCATGCATTCACACAAAAACTTGCAGTCTCCTTAAAAAAATACTTTTTAAACACACCTCAGTCATGCAAAAGATGAGGATGAAGGATGAAGGATCAACACTTATAGGAGACTGACCTGCAGAGAAGTAGTTCTGAGATCACTATTTTTTTTAATTCATAAAAATCAGTAGTCAGTGGTGAGTTGCATGCAAATCAACAAGGGTACTATATGTTACTATGTGATCCTGGACTGTGTTTACGATGTATTTTCAGGAGTAACCTGGTGGAGGGGATAGATGCTGACTACATCAGCAGTTGCCTTCACGATCCAAAAAAGGCTCCACTGTGTCCCATATTCAGACTGGGAGACATAGTTAAACTGTCTGGCTTCAGCTTTGAAACAATAGCCCGAGTGGTAAGTCGGCACCACTAAGTCCTTACTGTGAGTGGAAATGATTCACTGGTGAAGTCACAGATCCTGTTTAATCCCACCTGCCCATGTTTCATGTTGCCTTCAGAGGTTTTGTTTCTTATGTGGCATGTGCTTGTGTGCTGACAGGGAGGGGCCATAGGGATTGTAGTTGACTGGACATGTAATCTGGATGTGGATGTGAAACACTGTAAACCTCAGTACAACTTTCATGGTCTCTATGGAAACCCTGCTGAGACGGACAAAGCCAGAGCGTCGGTGGGCTACAACTTCAGGTGTGTGTAAACATTTTGCACTAAAGGTGTCACACTGCAGTAATACATGTCCAGCTCTGTATGCCTGGCTCTTGCTACGGTGTTTAACCTTTCTGACCTTTCTGATAGCAACCTGCCGCTGGTTGCTATCTCTCTTTTTTTTTTTAAATGGACAAAATTAGATCATTTTACTGAAAAAAGGGAGTTCTCAGCAGTTCTTCAGTTGTTCGTCTGTGACATGGTGTCCCTTCAGAGAACTAAGTCTGAGCTTAAGCGTGCATTATTTCCTTAAAAATGCATGTCTCATTTAAGAACAAACCCAAAATTGTTTGAGTTGAAAAGATTTCACAGAAAACAAACAATTCAAAGCACCTCTGCAAAATCATGAAGCTATGAGTCACTTTGCTGCAACCAACAGTGGCATAACAAATATTCAGGAACCGCAGACTGTGTTCACACAGAGCAGAGAGAAGACAAGAGAACATACAAAATAAAAATGTAAGTAGTACGTAAAATAGTCATAAAATGTTTTACCTAAAGACTGGAAATGGAGGGAAAGAGTTAATCTTGTTCTGTTAACACTGCAAAGAAGTGAAAAAGTGTTGTTTTTATGGTTCATTTTTTTATGCAGTAAAGCAAATGCACAGCTTTAGCTTTCCAACAAAGCTAGTTACTTGTCTAAGCAATGAAGAACTGGTGAAAAACAGAATTTTGAATTTATATTGAACTTAGTCATCGCTTCTACCTGCAAACAGCTCTTCTTTCATTTTTACAGTCATTACTGTTGCTTGAATTACTTATTAATGCTTCACTGCATAGATATGTTAAAATCAATGCAATTTAATAGTGCACAAGAGCAAGCAGATCCAGAGCTTTATAATCATGTTTGTTGCGTATTTTTACATTTGGAAGGAATAACATTATAAAGACAGATTAAATTTCTGCAAACTATTATCATTTGCACACACAGTTATGAAAAAATATCTCTGCTGAAGGCATTTTAGAATATAAGACATTTAACATGTATGAAATATGTACAAACAATAATTTCATTCAACAGATAAAAAAATCTGAAAGTAATATAGTATTAAATGAGGAGTACAACTTAGACCTTTCTGAAAGGGAAAAAGACAAAGACACAGCACAAATGGCCAAGATATGTTTTCAAGTAAAAGGAGTGAAATTACACTGAAAATGGCCCAGGGCTTATATGATTCATTTGTTATGCCCAATATATTGCTGGGATGTATATGTCCAGAGCAATTTAGCTGAGAAGCAGGCATGTGAACGTGGACACAAAGTGTGTCTGTTGGGTTCTCAGGATTAATTAATGAGCTTTAGAGGAACTTGTAGATGGATTTACCTTTAGACATTCAGTGGGTACGGAAAGTATTCAGACCCCTTGAAAATTTTCACTCTGTGTCATTGCAGCCATTTGCCAAAATAAAAAAAGTTCATTTTATTTCTCATTAATGTACACTCAGCACCCCATCTTGACAGAAAAAACAGAAATGTAGAAATTTTTGTAAATGTATTAAAAAAGAAAAACTGAAATATCACATGGTCAGAAGTATTCAGACCCTTTGCAGCGACATTCATATTTAACTCACATGCTGTCCATTTCTTCTGATCCTCCTCGAGATGGTTCTGCTTCTTTATTGGAGTCCAGCTGTGTTTAATTAAACTGATTGGACTTGATTAGGAAAGGCACACACCTGTCTATATAAGACCTTACAGCTCACAGTGCATGTCAGAGCAAATGAGAATCATGAGGTGGAAGGAACTGCCCAAGAAGCTCAGAGACAGAATTGTGGCAAGGCACAGATCTGGACAAGGTTACAAAAGAATTTCTGCAGCACTCAAGGTTCCTCAGAGCACAGTGGCCTCCATAATCCTCAAATGGAAGAAGTTTGGGACGACCACAACTCTTCCTTAGACCTGACCGTCCAGCCAAACTGAGCAATGGTGGGAGAAGAGCCTTGATGAGAGAGGTAAAGAAGAACCCAAAGATCACTGTGGCTGAGCTCCAGAGATGCAGTCGGGTGATAGGAGAAAGTTCCACAAAGTCAACTATCACTGCAGCCCTCCACCAGTCAAGGCTTTATGGCAGAGTGGCCCGACGGAAGCCTCTCCTCAGTGCAAGACACATGAAAGCCTGCATAGAGTTTGCCAAAAAACACATGAAGGACTCCCAGACTATGAGAAATAAGATTCTCTGGTCTGATGAGACCAAGATTAAACTTTTTGGTGTTAATTCTAAGCGTTATGTGTGGAGAAAAGCAGGCACTGCTCATCACCTGCTCAATACAATCCCTACAGTGAAACATGGTGGTGGAGCATCATGTTGTGGGGGTGTTTTTCAGCTGCAGGGACAGGACGACTAGTTGCAATTGAAGGAAGGATGAATGCAGCCAAGTACAGAGATATCCTGGAGGAAAACCTCTTCCAGAGCGCTCAGGACCTCAGACTGGGCCGAAGGTTCACCTTTCAACAGGACAATGACCCTAAGCACACAGCTAAAATAACAAAGGAGTGGCTTCAGAACAACTCTGTGACCGTTCTTGACTGGCCCAGCCAGAGCCCTGACCTAAACCCAATTGAGCATCTCTGGAGAGACCTCAAAATGGCTGTCCACCAACGTTCACCATCCAACCTGACAGAACTAGAGAGGATCTGCAAGGAAGAATGGCAGAGGATCCCCAAATCCAGGTGTGAAAAACTTGTCATTCCCAAGAAGACTCATGGCTGTACTAGCTGAAAAGGGTGCTTCTACTCAATACTGAGCACAGGGTCTGAATACTTCTGACCATGTGATATTTCAGATTTTCTTTTTTAATAAATATGTCACGGTCTCGTATCTGACATAATTTCATTAAATAATTTCCTATTTCTAATAAACAAAAACAGAACCTCATTTTCAGTCTGCATTCACTGTCTGATGAACATGAACAAAACACTGCTGATGGGTATTTCTGTTTTCATGTTGATATACTGTCACTAAATCCTGTGTTTACTGCTACTGCTGACTTTATTTTCCACGGGCTGGACTTTACTCGCTGTTTACTCCTGATATTGGTCGGCCTCAGGCCTGTTGAGCTTGCAGAGCACAGACTGCCTGGAGTTATGATGTTTGCTTGCTCTCAGTAAAACAGCTCCATGTGGCGCTCTGAGATTTGTCTCAAACTGCTATTTCATGTTGTTGACTGTGATTCAGACTGCTCTCTGAGTGCACTCACAGCCATAGCTTTTATTTAAGAATCACTAATTGGCTTTTGGGGTTTTGATTATTCAATAATTGTATGGTAGCTGCCATAGTATGTTTTTAGTAACAATGAATGAGAACAGTTTTATTATCTAGTGAGGTAATACTAGACAAAGGAGTGAAACTTTTCATTTATTTCATGGTAACCTTCTGAATTGAGTAAAAGCACTATTTTTACATTAGTTAATTTAGTCAGATACTTTGACAAATACAAACTGGTGACACATTAAAGGAAAACCAAAATTTAATGTTTTGGTAAGGTGCTGTCAAAACAGCTTCAGTGCTTCTTAGCAATAAGTCTACTATACACAGAACTCTACTGGAGGAATAAACACAGTTCTTCCAAAAGAAACTCCCTTATTTGGTTATGAACAAAACACTGCTTGATGGGCATTTATGCTTTCATGAAAAAACATGAAAGAAGCTGACAACTTTTATTTTCAAAAATCACAATAGCATTACTCAAAGATGCAACAATACAGATGCGTGCTGTTGCCTGAAAATTTACTAGAATGCAACTAATGAAGTACTTGGTGCTAGAATGTCCTGGTGGGCGACACATAACCTTCCCACTTAATGTGTCCCTTCAGTGTTCAAACCTACTGATATATATGATAACTTAGAACCACTTCGTATAGATTTACTGTGAACCTTCCCTCCGTGGGCCAAACCACACCAGTAAAATACCACCGACAGAATAACAGAGCCACTGGATCCCCTCACTGTCTTCCTTTAACCTGTCTAATGCCTTTAAATTTCTGCTTGTAGATACGCAAAGCATTATATGGAGGACAAAATTCAGAAAAGAACCCTTATGAAGGTGTTTGGCATCAGGTTCGATATCATCGTACAGTCGCTGGTATGTAACACATCTGATTAATTTCATTTTTATGGATTTCTTACTTGAGAAATAATCAAAAGGAATTTTGCATCACTGTCCTTCATAGGCACGAAAATTTGATATCATCCCAACATTGACAGCGATAGGCTCTGGAGTGGGAATCTTTGGAGTGGTATGTTATCTTCAGAGTTACATAATTACAGTCTATGAAATATTCACATAAAAAGTAATATGATTTTCCTCTCCAGGCAACTGTTGTATGTGACTTGGTGCTGCTCTATTTGCTACCAAAAAGAGAATTTTACAAGAACATGAAATTCAAATACACAGACACACAAACACAGGTAAGCTCCTTTTGTTTATAAACGATAAATAATACTTGTTTAGTTTGTGCACAAGATGGCAGCAGAGAGGCACATAACAGTCCAGACAGACACAACAGGCTCCACAAAGTATTTAAAGGTCTCATTTTTCCTCTGAACACCTTTTAGGTGTATTACTGTCGAATGCCACATACAGTCCAGCTAGAAACGCCACCAGCACACAGTAACCGTCAGATTATTGCTGTGTTTATTCCCATAGCATTCGTGAGAATTGCAGAGGCCTCTGCAGCTAGTGCAGCTAGTTATCTGATAAAGGATGATATCTGCGCCTATCCCACGCAGACAGCTTCCCTCTTTAACTGAACCAGGCAGGACGTTTTGTATTTACAGCAGGACAGCGAGTCGCTCGGTTTAGACACAAGCGTCTATTACACCCTTGAAGCAAATGCAAGACAAGCCCAAGGCACTGACCAGTCCAACGTGAGTGCATGATGGTGTGGACAGTATAGCAGATACTCTTTATTAAAAAAAAAAAAAAGTTTTCTATCATGTCATGAGGAGAGTTGTTTTGCATATTACCTTAAAGGCCTAACTGGCTCCTGTCCTGTGGCTCTGACTTCCATCCCACAGGATCCTGATTCAGAGGCAGGTAGCACAGAGACTGAGGCATCTAAAGTAAGGGATTCATCTTTTTTTGTAGAACACTGAAGCCTCGGGGCTTTGATTTGCTGTGATGCCTGACGTGTTATCTTTCTGTTCTGTGCAGAAGTGACCTGGGAGCAAACGAGCCATGCTGCTGTTGAAGGCGTGCTGCACTGGAACACCGCCATAGACCCTCTCTCTCTCACTCACACACACACACACACACACACACACACACACACAACTTAAATGGACTCCTGAGACAGAAAAGAATATAAAGACATTGCATCTCGTGTTTCTTTCTGATCTCCAGCAGCATCTTCTGCCAACAACATCCTCCCACTCTTAAAGCCATCCTGAGTGACTGTGACTCTTGCTGCTGTGTAGAGCCACAGATACCCTAGCTAAGCTGTATGTGTACTTTTCTGGGTGTAGCTTGGTTTGCTTTTGTTCTTACTTTGGGTGTAACCTCCGGCTCTTTAACCGTCTCCGTATCAGGTGAAAGTAGAATTTCTGGCACTTAAGTGCTGCTGTATACACAGATTGTCCACTATCTCTGTCACTGTCTTTGTCAAAGCAAGATATACACACAGAACCTGTGGATGGATGTGTTACTGTCAGAGTGATTCATCGCTTGTGTGCACCTTGTGATCAACAGTGGAACTCAGTAAAAAAAAATTGTACAGCTACATTTGTGGTTTTCAGTTTTATCAAGCAGAAAAAGAAAAAAATTAAACAGATTCAGGTTTTTTATTTATTTATTGTCTTTGATTATGTTTAGGTGTACAAAAAGCATGCAAAAAATAGCTCATTATATATATGTATATATATATATATTGGTACATATTTACATTGTAATAACTGCATTCCATAGGGATGTGCCATGCTTTTGTTTTAGTGACTTGACACAGGCGAGTGAGTACATTCAGAGAAATCCACAAGACGACACGAGACACAAACACAGAGACAGCAGGCACCTTCATCACACACATCAGGACAGTCACAGAACAGCAGTGATCGCAGAGTCCCTGACTTCATACTATGTACACACTCACTCTCCCTCAGTCCTCCTCCTTTGGATATAATTATGACCTGAAATCATGATAAAATTAGCCCTGCCACCCACTCTGTGCTGCGGTAACGGCACTCATTGATTTTTCTCCCTCCTGTGATTCTCTGCAGCAACAACATGAAGCTGGAGAGCATTTATTGAGAGAGTAAACCTCTGTCTGGGCTGCACAGTTGGTGTGTTTGAGCCTTTGTTGTGCATGGGGATCACAGATCTGCCACCTGAAACCTGGAAGTATGAAGGATGAACTGTGCTGCATTTACAGGTGGCCACAGAGTTATGGCCATTTGAATTTATGTGCTGCAGAACCACCCAAACATGATGCGTTCAGGGGTTTTCAGTATTATATGTACAAAAAAGAAAACATTTAGTGAAAATTGGCAAACATTTAAAGGGACCTCTCTCCAGGCAGAAAGAAATGTGACTTATGTAGACTGGCTGACATATCGGACTAAGGAATAAGGAAAAAAGGAGTTCGCTTTTTCTTGCATGCCTTAATATGGGAAGTAAACTTAAATAAAATACAGGTGCTGTAGATTTATACTGATAACTCAGTAGGTGATAGACAGAAAACAGAAGAATATAAAGTAAGAACATATCTCGAGGATTAAATGTTTCATCATCAAGGTCAGCTTGTGATCATCCATTACTGTGTCTCTTGAGAAGATCCTGAACACAAAGCAGTCTCTTCTACCTGATCCAGTACTCATAAAGAGTTATTTTTTTCAGTGTTTCAGCATTTTTTCAACAGTAAAACCTAGAAGTTCATTTGCCCCAGTTATCCATCATTCAGTAGTCTGCTCTAGTATGGATATGCACACAAAAAAACGATTGAAAACCAATCTTGCAGCTGTTACAACCTTTTAACACCGACAGGAGAAATCAATTATAAAAAGGTCTCAAAAACCAAGTAGCAATGCTGTGACATGCAGATCAATAGCAAAGAGCAATGCATTAAAAAGCACAGTAAATGTGGTCTTTTATGGGTGAACCACACAGCTTTCCCTCTTTATCATAAACTATACATTGTTAAACGGCTGCCAGTACTGTTCAATGTCATCACAATAACTTTAATATGTATCTGTAAGTGGTAAAGTGCAAATATTTAAATGTAAGCAGTGTTAATCTCTCAACATTAAAGGAGGAGCGGCCTGAGTGCTCTGACACCAGAGGAACGAGGCAGCGACGACAAAGACAACAATATTGCACCTCTGACACTGTTACACAAATGGCAGATTAAAAGAACACTCGTAAGAAGTGGTTTTAAGCAAATAAATACAGCAAATCTAACACATCATGTCACACTTTTTGGTTCAAACACACCCTCATAGAAGGCCACTCTGCATACAGACATATAACTCCAACCCCTATCAGTGTTTACTTTCATTCAGATTTGTCTCAATTACATCTTTCACTGAACATTAATATAAAAACAACAAATACAAAGCTTTAAATTCTCCAGTAGCCACACGATAATAGAATTTATGCTCTAATGTCAATGTCATCCATGATTTTTATGCCTCTGTGGACATAAACCCCCAAACACAACAGCTCAGCAATGCCATGTGAAGAGCTGCTTTTCTTTCAGACTCCACCTGTCCGTCCACTGCACCTCATGCATCACTGGAGGACACTGACGGCAGCACTAATAGAAGAGATGCAAAGGGCTGCACTCTGTTTCCAAACAGCCACTTTGGGGATGGCGCTGAAGTGGGCGGAGAAGTGTTTGTTGGCAGCCTGAGCCTAATCATGGCATTGATTGGGAGCAGAGCCTTCCGCTAGCTGTCATGTCTTTCTTTCACAGGAGCATCACGCCAGAGTGGCAGCAGAGGAGCTTCATAAATACCTACAGTCCCCTCCAAAAGTATTGGACTAGTGAGGCCAATTCCTTCATTTTTACTGTAGACTGAAAACATTTGTATTTGACATCAAACAATGAATATGAGACAAGAGATCATTCCAGCTTTTATTTCCAGGTATTTACATCTGAATGTGATGTACAACTAGAAGATAGCACCTTTTGAACCCACCTATTTTTCATGTGAGCAAAAGTATTGGAACATGTGACTGACAGGTGTGTTTTGCTGCCCTGGTGTGTCCTCTTACCTTGATTATTTAAACAATAAATAGTGCTCAATGTTTACATTCAGTTTCAGATTTGGGTTTTGCCTGTGCAGACTGCATCTATAGTTAGAGGTGTAACCAACATGAAAACCAGAGGGTTTGTCTACTGTTGGCAGAAGACTTCATTAAAAAAAGTACAGAGGCTTCACCAGAAGATGCATACCACTTATTTACAAGAGGAACAGGAAGGCCAAGTATAGAGATGAGCCTCTAAAATTCTGGGACAAAGTTTTATGGACTGATGAGACAAAGACAAACCTTTACCAAAGTGATGGAAAGGCTAACATTTGGAGAAATAAAGGATCTGTTCATGATCCCAAATGTTCAAGTTTATCTGTGAAACACAGTGGAGGTAATGTCATGTCTTGGGCTTGAATGTCTTTTTCTGGGACGGACTTTTTACTCTTCATTGATGATGTAACACATGATGACAGCAGCAAAATTATCTCAGAATTCTATAGAAACATTTTGTCTGCCAATTTAAAGAAAGATGCAACCATAGTCATAGGGAGATCGTTCATCATGCAACAAGATAATGACCCAAAACACACTGCCAAAATAACAAAGAAGTTCATCAGGGGCAAGAAGTGGAAGTCAATCTCCAGACTTAAACTCTATAGAACTGCATTTTATCTTTTAAAGAGAAGACTGAAGCTAAAAAAACCCCAGAACAAACAACTGAAAGAAAAGTGAAAGCCTGGAAAAGCATCACAAAAGTAGAATGTCTAAGTTGTGTATCAGATCCAGATGTAAATACCTGAAAATAAAAGCTGAAATGTTTCAAATTCATCGTTTGATGTCAAACCCAAATGTTTTCAGACTACAGTAAAAAATAAAGGGATTGGCCTCAGTGTTTAAATACTTTTGGAGGGGAGTGTATGTGAGGCTAAGCTGCGGCTCAGGAAGAACTTTTCTCACTTACCAAATAACAGATCTGGCATTAGACATGTGGAATGGCAAACAGTGAAATCACATAAAAATATATACACTTCTCTTTCATGTATCCATCACACCAACATCTCAAAGGATTAGAATGATTTCCAGTATTAGCATAGTTTGTTGGACCTCACCAGCCAGGGCCAGTCAGCAAGGACTACCGTAACTAGTGAGGGCCTGCATGAAAATTACAAGCAAGATATTTGTGGAGGGAGGTTAAATCCTATATTTTAATTTTTTACATTGCACAAACTATTTACTTTTTCTTAGATCTTAACCTCGACTCAACAATAAACTGCATCCACCTGATTTCAAAAGACTTACGGTGCTGTATTGTTGAAACTGAGAAAGGCAGGGCCTGAGAAGTTCAGATCATGTGATCAGCCTTGAAGCCTAACAAATTAATGGATTCATTTTTTTCCACCATCGCAATCATCATGCAAATCTGAGGTGGAATTAGAAGTTTCTGCTTTCATGGCAAAGACAGAAAAACAATGAAATTGATTAGAACATGGGTCATCTATATATGTATAGAGATATCTGTCTTGTCATTACACTAATCTTGTAATTGACTTGCTCTTTCATAATGAGTATTCTAAAAAAAAAGAGTCACATTTAAAGTCTTCATCTGTGTGAACAAATGAAATCTATTTCTAGAAACAATAAGCATAATGCTGCTCTATACGCTGCAACAATAGCTTATAATTGTGCACATTTGGGGAGTCAAGTACACCAAATCCGCTGTTTGTTGTTGTTGTTTTTTGTTTGCTTTGTATCATTTGCTTAATTGACAATCACTGGATGACGCTGAATATTCTCAGGCAGGTTCTGTAGTGTTCCTGCACCACTAGTCTACTGTGCATTGTCCTGTAAGTATGAGATAGTTTTCTCATAATTGCAACATCCAAATTCTCCTAACAAAAAGGATAAGGTCTATTTTGGCAGAGTGCACTTTAATGACTCACTGTGCACACCAGAGCCACAGACTGCGACCTGATTCCTTTGTTTTTTTTAAAAAATTAATCCCACAAGAGATTACTGGCATAAAAATGTTGGGCATTAAAAAATAAAAAGAACCTTCTCTGTTTTGCTAAAAAAAAAAGGTCACTGTCTAGAGCAAAAAGCAAACATGCACAGCTTTCCCTCTGAAAAATTTGTTGCACTCGCTTTACGTTAGATAACCTCATATGAGTTCATTCAGTGTTTTCTGCAAGGGAACTCATCGATGTGTAGTTTGAACACTGAGATTACTTATGCTTTAAAATCCACTCTGCATCCAAGAACGTTGTATAATAATATGTTTTAAATTGGATATACACACAGCATAGGCAATCGCATTATTTTTTTTCCATCTCTTCACACTCACCGTCCAAACAAGATACACTTCAAAATGTGCCAATTTCTGTCACAATAGCGACACATCAAACTCAACAGTGTTGGAGAGGAGAACTCATCAGACAATGCAGAAAAGTTGGAGCAGGAGAAGAAGCGTGAAATGACCCCTAACACAAACATAATTACAAATCACATGGCAGAGAACGTCATTTTGAGATGTTTTCAAGCACAGCAAAGCCACCGTCATCCGACAGCCAAAGAATCAGAGAAGTTGTGCCAGTCCATGTCTGTGAACGCAGCGCAGAAAGGACCTTTATGACCTTGCTTTTAAAAAAGTGATCAATGGCACAGATACAAGAAAAGGGGCATGACAGTCACACAGAACACACTTCAAGACGTCTATGTACAATCTTAAAATGACTGACCACTGACCAGGAAATAAAAGCCCTCAAGTTCACTGAAGAGACAATACAATGTCATGTACATGCTGAAGTCTTTTCTTCTTGTGACGGTGACAGATGGCTGTAGATTGTCTGATGAACATGTCTAATTATTCACCATGCATGAAGATTAAAAAAAAAGTTTTCTTTTTTTTTTTTTTAACAACAGTGTAAACCCCACTGACAAGCATGTTCTCATCTTTTCTTGCAACACTGATTTGAACTGGTAATGATCCAGAGGATTGGAAGAGTTCCTCTAATGGTCCACTGATGCCAGTCACAACAGTAAGTGGTTGAGCCGTTACGACAAGAAAGATTAAACTTGCAAACTCCACAGTGGAGTGGCAAAAATGGGGGTAAAAGCAGGTTTTCTCAGGCTAACTGGAAGCAAAAGGAAAATCAAGTCTGATCAACTGAATGTTAACACAAGCAATACGTAAGATTAAAAAGCTTGAGTTTTTAAGTCTCACACGTACAGACTGATATTGTGTCACTAACTTGAAAGAAAAGCTTGGAAGAAGGCCTGAGTGCGCAGTGGTTCAGTCAAAGGGATGTAAAGCAGATGGTATTTAAGACAAAGCTCTGTTTACAGGAGTGTCATTAAGACTCAAGAGGATGGTTCGTCTTCATGTAAGTCCTCCAGTTCTCCTTCTCTTGGTCCTTCTCCTGTGCTGCCCTTTCTAAAGGAACAAATAAAAGAGACAAACAGAGAGAAACAAGTGAAAACCAGCAGCTCTGTGGTCATTTAAAGCTGGAGAATGAGGGTAGAGATCTAAATGGGAACACTATTAAGCTTTTCTCTCTCCAAATGCAGCATGGCGATCAGAGAAGCTCTTTTCCCTTCTTTTTCTGCTACATGATGAATGTGAAAAACACACAGGATGCTTTGTCAATGTAACACAGTGTTTCAATGAAAGCAGTAGGGACATGAGAAAAAATATCTCTGAGATGACAGCTGGGGAAAGGCTCCTCCATCACCTCTCATGATGGGGACAAGCGAGAGCTGAGGGGTCTAAGATGATGAGCGGCTGTTAGATGTGCGACAGACAGCGTGCCAGACTGCTTTGCACAAAGTGTTACCTGAGTGAGGGGTGAAGTTTTAAAGTGGGCCGGAAGGGCCACGAGTCCCTGCAGCAAAATGGGAGAAAAGATGGAGAAGTCACAGGTGAGAGGGCAAAGACATGGCAACTGGTGGAGATGACCCACCTCCTCAATGTAAGGGCGCTGGGAGAAGATCTTTTACATTTCAATATTCATTCTTCTTAGGTTAATCTTTATACCAGTGTCAACTGAATATTGTACAACAAAATAAGCTTTTTTAACGTTTTAATTTTTTTTAAAAAAAATTTGTTTTACAGGAGTACCACGACAATTTTGATGTCATTAGGGTTTTTGGAATTTGGAAATTATTTCCTATTTTATATTTGTACCTATTTTCTAACATAAAACGTGCTTTTCAATATGCTAATATACACATCCTGGCATTCTCTCTCCTTCCAGGACCCAGAAATACACCATTACAGAGGAGCTTCCAATTACTTATGCTCAACTTAAGATATCAAGGAGGGAGGAGAGAGGGAGCTTGAAGTCAGAATACAGATTTTCATACGTGGAAGCCTTTAATGAAGTGGCATGACGTATGAATACAACACGTTTGTCGGTTTTGGAGTGATCTGACTGGTGATAAAGTTGTGCAGCAGTTTCTTAAATAACTGCCTTTGTTGAAGACTGAAGCTATGGAACTAAAGATTTCCCATTTAGCAGCTTCGCCTTCTTTGTTCTTGCATCTGTTCCTCGTATCTCTCTCACACATCATTGCAAAGACTGCATTACAAACTATGGAGGGCACTTTGAAAATGTGCATTACTAGGAAAGTGTTATACTCTGTTCAGTATAACTTGTAGACTGTTTGGTGGAGACTGGTGCTTGCATTTGTGAGATGTACTTCATGTTCTAAAAACACCCATGATCAGATGTTCTCCACCCAAGCTCTGACTGACAGGCTTAAAGACAAAAGGTCTTTGTCTGGTGATACCTGGTCCAGGTTAGACACTTTGAACCTTAACCTGAGTGTGGTGCAGCAGATTCATCATGGTGGTCGCCTTCTATGTGCCTCAGAGTTTTACTTTCTGAATGATTTACCGTGTATCAGGTGGGATCATCCTTTCATCCATATTTATCTTTATTTTTTAGATTTGAATTTCACCATTTTACTTTAAATTGGCCACTTAAGCTAATTTAAAGTAAAGTAGTGAAATTCAAATGAAAGTCTTTTTCTCCTAGTCTTAAAAATGATCAATAATTATCATCATTATTATCGTGATAAACTTTTCAGCTACATCACCCAGACCAATGTAAGCAGTTGAATTGGCTGTCTGTGAGACACTTAAGGGAAAACTTTGCAGTGTCGTCTGGGCTTTTTTTGTATAGATCAACATGTAGGTCGAATAACAACAGAGGCTGCCTCATGTAACATGCCTCATAACATTAGTTTAGTCAGAATAATACACACAATATCTGCAGTGTTGATTGGATCACTATTTTTAAAAAAAGAAATCAGTGATATCTTTGTGTAAATATTATTACTATTAGATCATGATTGTTGAAATCAGTCTTATAATGTGCAGCTGTACCACTCATAAATCCGATTGATTCCTGTCAGGAAAAGGGTAGCGGCCATTATTCTGCCGGTAGCGGTCTTCTCTTTCACTTTGATGAGTAAGATATTGTTTGTTCATCAGACGTTCATTTGTTCCACCTGCCATTCTATAAAAAAATTGAAGACTTAAACTTTAGCTTGTTTTTTATGTCTTGAGGCTGTACATCAATAATGTCTCATAAAGAAAACTATTATATTAGTCAGTCCTCCGTACGAATACAGACTCAACATTCAAGAGCATGGCTTCATAACGGGCACACGAGACCTTATTTTTTCCTTTTCCAGCAGGGGGCAATGTTATTTCAAATTCCTCCCATGTCCTCTGAAAACACCTTCACCTCAGATAGCATCTCTGACAGTTTGGCGAATAATAGGGGAAACCTCAGCCTAGATAGAGGAGAGATCATCTAATAAAGCCCTCACAATGGAAGATAAGAGTCTGCTCCACATTGAAAACAACATCGGTCCATCTTCATAGCACAGTCTACTGGACACCTAACAGAATATTGTCTCAAGAGTGCTTGCAGTACAGCAATACACGCTCCAGTTTGCCCTTGGCTATATATGCATATATTGGCTGTTTCCCCTGTGATGCTTGCAATCTATAGAAAAGTTAATCCAAGGTCAGCCTGAGGCACTAGTGGGTCTATATCATTGTGTTACTCTGAATCCTTCTGGCCTTGAACGCTGAAAGCAACACACAAAGAAACACTTATAAATGCTGTAAGCTTCGCTGCATACAATGAACGAATGAATTATGGTGCTATGGCAACACAAAGCAGCAGGTGTTGCTGCAAGAATGACTGCTGGTTAACCTGATACAGCAGAAAGAGGAGACAGGTGTGAAGTACCAATCTGTGTCAGAATCTTAAGCACTACCGGCAATAAGACTGAGCTTATGTGGTTGTATCTTCATGGATGAGATATGCAAGTATTACACATGCAAGAGAAATCTGGGCTTGATGATGTCAGGAAGGTGGACTGTGTGCTTACATAAGCAGACTGCTTGGTGCAGACATGGACCTCTCCTCCCGCCTGCTCGGACACTCAAAGGGGTTACTGAAGGAGCGTTTCCTCAGCATGGCTTTTACCAAAATCTGAAAAATTCAAAAACAAAGGATGGTTACAAAGATGTGTAGAAGGTTTTGGTTTTTAGCAGATGGTTCTGTGCATCAGGCAGATAGACTTCCCAGTGACATCATCGTAAGATGTTCAAGTGAGGGGTAATACCCAAATCATGAAAAGAAGTCATAAACTGCACAAATGCCAAATGTACCCAGAAAATGCTCAATACTCTAAGAGCAAACCTATGTGTTTACTATGACCAGTGATAGAGGTGCAAGGTGATGGCTTTGGATGAAAACTGCATCAAGTTTTTAAACTTAAAACATTTAGGGGAGGAAAAAAACACAAACAGGTGTATAAAGTCTTTTTTGCAGCATTCAAAAATTAAGTCAATGCTGAAGAGCTATAAAGTGTAGTTCTTTGAATGTTCACTTGAGGTTGGTTACACAAGTAGATACCCGAAGATCTATATGGTAAAATGTCCAACTTTACATCCATCCATCCATTCTCTATACACTGCTTTATCCTCACTAGGGTCGCGGGGTGCTGGAGCCTATCCCAGCTGACTCGGGCGGAGGTAGGGGACACCCTGGACAGGTCACCAGTCTGTCACAGGGCTACATATACAGACGGTTGTTGCTAGAGGTTCGGACCCGTACCCGTAGCCTGTGGACTACGGATACGGCACTTTCCATTTGCCAATCAGATACGCGAGATCTGGTCACGTGACTCCCGGTAGACGCTAGCGGTACGGACCCGTAGCATCGGTACTACAGGTACGGACCCTAAACCTGACCCTAACACTAACCCTAACCTTTGCTTACCTTTCAACAGTTTGCAGTGCTGAGCAGCTTCTTGACTCGCGAGACTCGCGTACGGGTCCGTATCTGTCCGGCAAATGGAAAGTGCCGTATCCGTAGGCCACAGGCTACAGGTACGGGTCCGTATCTGTAGACACTACCTATACAGACGAACAATCACACTCACATTCACACCTACGGGCAATTTAGAGTACTCAATTAACCTCAGCATATTTTTGGACTGTGGGAGGAAGCCGGAGGGCCCGGAGAAAACCCACGCATGCACAGGGAGAACATGCAAACTCCATGCAGAAAGATCCCAGACCCACCCCGGGATTTGAACCAGGGATCTTCTTGCTGCAAGGCAAAGTGCTAATCACTTACTCCACTGTGCAGCCCTCCAACTTTACAGCAGAACAAAACAAAATAACAAAACAAAACAAAACAAAACAAAAATATATTTATAATATTATAAGATTATGGGGGTGAATTTTTATATAACTCATCCATGTAGCTTTCATCAATGCTAAAAGTCATGCTTGGAGTGACAAGTCCATTTACTTTATTAAGTAATGGACAAAAAAACCCATCCGTTGGCACCACTGCCACATTTTGAAAAAATACAATCTATTGAGCTTGGAAAGTTTCATGCAGTTTTCATTCCTTAAATTAGTTTTCAAATGTATTAATAATCTTGCCCCCGAACCCTTATCCAAATTTATTCAAAGACAGAACAGCAGCAGAGTAACAAGAAGCAAGGTGAATGGAAACTGTAGCATACAAAAATGTAAGTCAACATTTGGACAGTCAGCTTTCTCTTTTAGAGGCTCTAAACTCTGGAATTCATTACCACCCAATATCAAATTAATCACAGATTTAAAACCCTTCTCTGCAAAGGTCAAGTGCTGGCTAAAAGCAAATCAGAGCTGTAATCATTCTTAGTTTGCCATGTTTTTTTATTAACTTATTTTGAACTGGTTTGTGTAATTATTTGTTTTTATGTGAACATGTATTTTATTGTTCTTTTGTAAACTTTTCTGTTATTTTATGATGTTATATATTCTGACTTTTATATTTAAAGGCCCATCAAGGGACAAGAGTTGGAAACTAGCATTTGCCATAAACTCTCTGTGCAGCACATCAGATTCATGCTAAGTAATGGAACTATGTTAAACTGCATCGTCCCTATCAAATAAATAAATTCAATTCAAAATTCAACTCAAGATGGCAACCACTGGAGCCACCACACAGAATTTTATAACCACTCTTCAATAAACCTTTGGGCAATGCCAAGAAGGGTTTTTCCATCTATATACAGCCTGTGGTTACAAAATCAATGTAAAGAAAGTTGCATATTAACACTGCATACATGTCCTAGCTGTTTGTAGCATAGGACACTGGCATGTATCTGTTGCATCGTATTCAGCATTTTGGTGTTAAACAGCAAGAAGTTCATAAATGCTAACATTGCTAATATCCAGAATGAGGACGATAATGTGCTCTTAACCTATACAAAAGACAAACTACAGGTTTGTTACACATGGCAGCATTAGTTGTTTGTTTTTTAACCAGTTGTTTACCAACAGTTTCAAATTCCCTTTATTAAAGCATTATGTTCATTTTGGTAACTTACTGTCCCATTCAGAGAAAAATATATGATAAAACACGATACGTTTTGCTGTATCATAATGCATAGTGTTTTGGACTTCTTAGTCAGATATATCCCTCGCTCATTATGACCAGTTTCAAAAGACTGAGATGTTAATGTCTAAATTCCAAACTCAAGGCTTGAAAATGATATGTCATGAATCACTGGTGACATGATAGTAGCTCTAGTCTCAGTTAGCATCATCACTGCTAGTAGTGGTTGCCATTTTTCCAACAAGTCGTAGAGCCAGCCGGTGCCTATCTAGGCATGTCTATCAACATGAGGTGTGCAGTAAAAAAGCTGTAGATACACAAGCACTGAACTCTAATGAAGCTCTAAAATGTCATTTTAATAACTGACATTAACATATAAGCTATCATGACGACATTGTAAAGACCTGTTGTCGTTCCCTTCTTCAACTACTTCTTAATCTGTACACGAAGTGCAAAGATAAAAAGCATTAGTAATTATAAAGGCAATTTTGTGTATATCCAATGCCAATAATTCCATACAATGGCACTGGGTATACACAACATTTCTTTAGAATTATTAATGTTTTTTATCTTTGCACTCACTCACAAAATTGAGATCCCAGTAATGCTTTAATAATCCAACAATAAAGCATTACTGGAGCCAGACACTACAGAATCCAGTTTTCAGTTTGATTGTGGTAAACCAAACAAAAAGCTTTCAAGGTATAGGAAAACACATGATTCAAACTGGGGTCACTGAGGTGCATTTATTTATTTAATTCCAAGGTTGAGCACTGATAAAGGCAACCTTGTCCTCTACAGTGGTGAACAAGGCTGCCTTGTATTGCTGTGCCTTGTCACAATTAAAGTTTTATTTGTAAAGACACAGCTATACTACTGAAGGCATCAATTTGACACAAAAGTGCTTGATGAAAGGAATAGACACTGCGTTTCCTACCACTGCAGAGAGGCTAGGAACAAACTTCACTGAGTTCTGGATATCCTCCTCTGTAACCTCCACCACCGAGCAGTGATCCTCCTCCAGTGGCAAGGGGTCAGTGCCTCCCTGTGTCACCCACTGGTCCATCTAAACACAAAGACAGTATTGAAACAGGAGAGTTTCATGACATGGCAAATACCCTAAAGTATGACAAAAACTCACACTAGCATTTAGTGAAGCTATGATTTACATTTGGTGCAGTAGTTTGCATCTCAATAGGAAGCCTTGCTCTTAGTGTTCCATGTGTTACTATTCTTATGCTACAAAAATCCCCATTGCAAAGATTTAACAGTTCCTTGGGACAGATAATGCATCACTATGTCTGGCAAGGTAGCTACTTTGTCAGATTTAAGTAAAACATAAAGTCAGAATTTCTTGCAATGAGTTGGCTGAGAGACATGACAGACTACATATTAATATAACAATTGAATTGCTTGCTATTTTTTCTGACTTGCAAAATGTCATGAAGATCTATTTGTGGGTCGCACTGAATCACAGTCCTTCAGAATGCCTTTTGTTCTGTTTTTTCTGTTGGCTGACATCATGGAACATGTTGTGGAAGCTGACATACAATGCAGAAAAAGTAGAAAAATCTGACAGGCTTGTCTTTTTACTATGACACTGGGATAAGTGATCGATTATAGTGCCAGAGGCACATCTGAAGCTGCCCTCAGTGTTTTGATATGGGCTATTATCGGTCTGATGCCTTGTATTTCTGTATTTTCTGACTTCCCAATTCCATCTGTACTGTCTTACAGCTTGAACCTTTTCAGTTCTACATCAAACATATTACCAGTATCTTCAAAGACTAATCATGAATATATATACTTCATTTTTCATAAATGGCTAAAAAGATTCTTGAAACAGCTGATCACTTTAATTTTCAATAAACAGGCAGCATGAAACAGTGCCACCGACTAGAACATTTTTCCTCTGATGTGATTTGCTGTCTTTGTTGACCTTTTGCATGGCAGACACTTTGACTTGTCAGAGTGGGGTAAGACTCAGAAAAAATGAGCAAAACTTTCATGAAACAAAATCTCAGACAAGCAATTTGTAAAAAGTGGGTTTGTTAAAAGTGATTTTAAAATAAGACATTACAGTCCGGGCTGCACAGTGGAATAGTGGTTAGCATTTTCGTCATGCAGCAAGAAGATCCCTGGTTCGAGTCCCGGGGTGGGCCTGGGATCTTTCTGCATGGAGTTTGCATGTTCTCCCTGTGCATGCGTGGGTTTTCTCCGGGTACTCCGGCTTCCTCCCACAGTCCAAAAATATGCTGAGGTTAATTGGTTACTCTGAATTGCCCGTAGGTGTGAATGTGAGTGTGACTGTTTGTCTGTGTATGTAGCCCTGTGACAGACTGGCGACCTGTCCAGGGTGTCCCCTGCCTTCGCTCAAGTCAGCTGGGATAGACTCCAGCACCCCCCGCAACACTAGTTAGGATAAAGCGGTGTATAGAGAATGGATGGATGGATGTTATTGGCTGACAGAGATCATCCAGAAATCCAGGCCATCCTGTCAACTAGACTACTTCCCCACACAACTGATTAAAGCCTGCCTTCCTTCTCTGGTCCCCCTCATTTCTGCCCTCATCCACTCATCTCTCACCCCTGGAACTGTCCATAAATCCATCAAAACTGCTGCTATTGCCCCATTTTTTAATTTTATTTTTTGTTGTTGAAAAGATTTGGCGTTGACCCTTCCAACTTCATTAGCTTCTGTTCTATTTCCAATCTAGTTAGAACTGTTACTATCCCCTGCCTTCGCCCGAGTCAGCTGAGATAGGCTCCAGCACCCCCCGCGACCCTAATGAGGATAAAGCGGTGAAAAGAGAATGGATGGATGGATTTACATTACAGTCCTAATATCCTTCTAGTCAATCATTTCAAAATATAGGAGCAGTAAATGCAAAGGCTCTCTCACCTTTGGGTGTCAGTCAAATCAAAAGATTTCATGAAGCCAAAAGTCATAAAAGATTTGACAAAGAGGGATTTGTAAATAATCAGTAATAGGTTGAAATACATTCTGAGCGTAACAGTGTACTGAAGCCAGGATCAGTGAGATGTGCTCTAACCTAGAAAAAAGTACTGGGAGCTCTGGGTGAACTGGAGGCTGGAGAGAGCTTCTTTTCCCTGATTTCAAAAAATACAGAATGACACGAGTCTTATCAATCAACACAAAAAAATTAGTCCCCAGATTTTTTGTAGAAATAAATGTTTCTGACATGAGCATGGATTTAACATTTTTGTCGAAGTTACGGCTTTAATCTCAAATACACTGAGATTTCTGCAGCACTGAGTTACTGAATGTGACACAGAACCAAGACTATTTGGAAGTTAGTTGTACTATATTGACCCATGATGGATACCTCTGTGTTTTCTTCATTTAGCTGCAGGGAATTTTGTGAAATGAACTCAGTTTTGCAGCTTCACGGTGTTCTGAGCATAGACAGATCAGAGTGCTGTCTGTGTGAAAGTGGAAGCTGATATTCTATTGACATATACAGGAAGGAATACATCTACGTGTTTATTGTTTGCTGGTTTTATAGCCCATTTGTTTTCAGAGAGTATCAAACAGAATTATATTGTACAATGTACAATGACAATAAAGTGATCTGATTGATTTTATAGGCAACATTTATTGTTGTAGTTTGAACATTGGATTTGCCAGCATTAAAGAGTCCATATTTGATTTTTTGTTTTTCCCTTTCCTTTCTCATATATTGCCTTTTTGTGCATGTAAAAGTTATGCAAACTTATAAAACACAAGGCCCTCACCAAAGAGACTTATTATTTCCCACAAAACACTCCTTACTTGCCTGAAATACAGTGCCTATCATAAGTATTCACCCCCTTTGATGTTTTACCCTTTTATTGCTTTCATAAATCAATCATGGTCAATAAAATTTAGCTTTTTAAACAAAAGAAATTATTAGAAAAAATTCTTTAACGTCAAAGTGAAAACAGATTTCTATAAAGTAATGTTAATGAAAGAAAATTACATAAATAAAAATAATTGTTTGCATAATTATTCACTCCCTTTTTAATTTAATGGTCTAATTCAATAGAGGTCCATCAAATTGTTGCCAATAGTCTCACAATCAGTGAAATTAAGATCACCTGAGTGGTGTGGGTGTGTTTCAAGTGATTGAGTTGTAAAACACCTGTGTCTGAAGGGTCCAGAGAGTGGTTGATCAGCATTCCTGGCTACCATTACACCATGAAGACAGAAGAACACTCTAAGCAACTCAGGGAAAGGATTATTGAGAAGTACAATTCAGGGGATGGCTACAAAAAAATTTCCAAGGCACTGAACATCCCCCGGAGTTCAGTGAAATCAATTATCAAGAAATGGAAGGAATATGGCACTCGTGTGAATCTGCCTAGATCAGGACGCCCTCGTAAACTGAGTGACCGTGCAAGTAGGAGACTAGTGAGAGAAGCCACCAAGACCCCTACAACTACTCTGAAGGAGTTACAAGCTTCAGCTGCTGAGATGGGAGAGACTGTGCATGTAGCAACTGCTGCCCGGGTTCTTCACCGGTCAAAGCTTTATGGGAGAGTGGCAATGAGAAAGCCGCTGTTGAAGAAAAGTCATATTAGATCTCGACTAGAGTTTGCCAAAAAGCACGTGGAAGACTCCATGGTCAAGTGGAAGAAGATTCTTTGGTCTGATGAGACCAAAATTGACCTTTTTGGCCATCAGACAAGACGTCATGTTTGGCGGAAACCAAACACTGCACATCACCAAAAACACACCATCCCCACTGTGAAGCATGGTGGTGGCAGCATCATGCTGTGGGGATGTTTCTCAGCAACTGGACCTGGAAGGCTTGTAAAGATAGAGGGCAGAATGAATGCTGCAAAATACACTGAAATCCTGGGGGACAATCTTTTTCAGTCTGCAAGAGAACTACGTCTTGGGAGAAGATTTATTTTCCAGCAAGACAATGATCTAAAACATACTGCAAAAGCTACACAGGAATGGTTAAAAAAGAACCAGGTAAATGTTCTGGAGTGGCCGAGTCAAAGCCCAGACCTCAATCCTATAGAGAATTTGTGGCTGGACTTGAAAAGGGCTGTTCATGCCCAATACCCGTGCAACCTGACAGAGCTTGAGCAGTTTTGCAAAGAAGAATGGAGCATAATTGCAGTGGGCAGATGTGCAAGACTGATTGAGACCTATCCACACAGACTCACTGCTGTGATTGCAGCCAAAGGGGCATCTACTAAATACTGACTTGAAGGGGGTGAATAATTATGCAAACAATTATTTTCATTTATATAATTTTCTTTCGTTAACATTACTTTATAGAAATCTGTTTTCACTTTGACATTAAAGAGTTTTTTCCAATAATTTTTTTTGTTAAAAAGCTAAATTTTAAATTTTATTGACCATGATTGATTTATGGAAGCTATAAAAGGGTAAAACATCAAAAGGGGTGAATACTTATGATAGGCACTGCAGCTCACTTGAAGTTCAGGCTTTTCCTCTGTTACTTATCTACAGCACCATGTTCCATATTTGTGTAATGGCTGCCTAGTAGGTAGTTTGGCCTCCAACTAAATGAGCAGCTTCCTCACAGTCTACCATTATTTCATTACTGGATCTACGTCTCTTGGCCTTATATTCACAGATCTGGAGTTATGGTATGTAACCAGTGTTGCCTTGCTTTCGTCCTGCCAGCTGACAAATCAATAGGACTTGGCTTTTCAGGAGGGGGACAGGAACTAAAATGTATCATTTTTTTTGAACATTAAAGTGTATAAACATATTTTAGTAGACCTCAAAAATAAAATTCTAAACATGTAATTGTGCATAATATGGATTCTTTAAGATAAATTATTCTTTAAAATGCCTGCATTTACATGCTGGTTGAGACCTCTACATCTTGGAAGATGACCACAAACATTTAACAGTTCACACAATTATCACTCAGGAAGACACAGGAATGCTTCAAATCAGTGAGTGTCATTATGATTAACAGTATATTTACTCGGCAGATTGTGTGTATTCATGTGTTACATAACTCTAGCAAGTTGTGCAAGTTTACTTTTCTACCGTGACATGAATAAAAAACTCAGAAAATATGTGATATTGTTACAGAAATGAACAGCAATAAAATGAAAGAAAATATGTAATTTTGGTTTAATCAAAATTAGGAGTTAAATGGCATTAGTCTGATTTAGCTGTTGTTATGAAACGTGATGTGACTAACAGCCACATTTTGATTTGATCTCTTAGTCTTCTTCTGATTCAAAGGCGGTGTTGAGCTGACTTTCGTATCTCGTATTAAAAAAAGAATGTGTGTGTGTGTGTGTGTGTGTGTGTGTGTGTGTGTGTGTGTGTGTGTGTGTGTGTGTGCGTATGTGTGTGTGTTTTGCTCAAGGTCACGCATGATGCCCGACAGCCTCATTATCTCCTGTTCCATGAACGCAATCGGAGACTCTGGTGAGAAAATGAAGCACTGACACACCACTAGATTGTATCACGGAAACACAGTGGGAAGTGGGGAATGTCATCCATTTGTTGCTGGTCCGGGATCCCTCCTGGCAATCTACTGTTGAGTTTTAGCCCAGCCCTCCACAGGGACAGACAGGTTTAATCATGCCCTGGAGTAACACAGCATCTCTAAAGAACCTACTGCAAGTACCACACTCAGAGTTTCCGAGGGGAGAAGAGCATCGTGTTGTATGTTATAGTTTTTCTTAACTGATAAGACACTAAATTCCATTCACTGCACACAGCCACCAACTGACTGCACACATTTCTCAAAAACAGGACTCTGCTGTCAAAATTTTGAACACTATTCATGGTTTACACACAGTTTCCAAAACTCTTGCACTCTTTTTGCAAATGACTGAACATATTTTTTGCTCATTTGAACACACTTTTCACTCATGGCACACATTTTTCAAAAAGTGAACGCTAGGAAGCAGAATTGGGACACTGTTCCTACACTGCTGTCACAATTAAGACACAACAGGTCAAAACTGAAAACACTTTTTTCGATGAACTGCACACTATAAAACCTGCTGGGAAGCAGAGTTAGCTGTTCAGAATGGATGTCAGAGGAGCAAGAGGTCATGCTGGAAGAAGAGGGCGTGGATGGCCTAGACCCCAGCCAGAACCAGATCCTGGACCTGCCCATGCCCATGGTCCTGGACCACTTTACATGGTATGTAAATGTTGTTTGTCACTTCAGTGATATGTCTATACTGGAACAATACAAGCAGCCAGAAATGTTCTGAGAATACTGTAAAAAATCTAGTGCATAATTTTGGTTCACAAGTGCTGGTAAAATTACAGACAGTATACATGACTGACTTTTTCTCTGTTTCTTGTGCATTTATTCCAGAGAGTTTTTCAGTTGGATTCTAATGATACACATGAATACATCTTTGTGGATGAGGCTGGTTTCAACCTGGCCAAGAGCAGGAGAAGAGGGAGAAACATCATTGGACAACAGGCTATAGTCAACGTCCCAGGTCAGTGTGGGGCAATGTAACCCTCTGTGCTACAATAAGCAATCTTGGAGTAATTGACCGTCATGCAGTTCTGGGCCCATACAACACCCAGCATTTGTTGACTTTCCTAGATGGATTTGGTGAAGGCCTACTGACATGGGTGCAGCAGGACATTTGGCAAGAATATATGTTTTTTGTTGTCTGGGACAATGTCAGTTTTCATAGAGGACTATTGATTCAGGAATGGTTCAATATGAACCTCCAGTTATTGGGGTTTTTCTGCTGCCATATTCTCCCTTTCTGAATCCTATAGAAGAATTCTTCTCTACATGGAGGTGGAAGGTTTATGAGCGGCAGCCATACTTTGGGAAAATCTCTTGCAATCAGTGGTCTTGGCATGTGGTGATGTTTCTGTTGATGCATGTCAGGACTGGATCAGACACACTAGGGGTTTCTTTCCACGTTGCCTGGCCAGAGAAAACATAGCTTATGATGTTGATGAGGTCGTGTGGCCTGACCAGGCTGAAAGAATTGATGCAGATGTGGTGTGAATATCTGCATAATGTACTGTGTAAAATACAGTGCTGTGTTTTTTGTCTAGCATTATTTTATTTTGTAATGTACAGTCAGGCACTGCAATGGCCCCCTCTGATTCATTTATAGGATGCATTTGTGTTTCAGTTGTCATTTTTGAGGACTGTATCATTTTTTTATGCTTCTTGTGAAAACACAATGAGAGAAGAGTGTTTTGTATTTAGCAGTGCATTGTCCTACTTTTGCTTCGTGTGTCTTAATTTTGAAAACAAAGTTCAAAATTTGACAATAAAGTGCGCTTTTGACACAAGTGTGCATTGCTTTGTGAATTGTGTTTAAAAAAACAGTGTGCAGTGTGTTGGGAAATGTGTGCTATTTTTGAGGAACAATGTCTTATTAATTGAGAAAAACTGTAATACGAGTGAAGATCATGATCAGATTAGCTGCTGACCATTTCAAATACCAGGTGTCTACTCTCTGGTCTATTTCATAACTGCTTTGTTCTACGTTTACCTTGATCTCAGGAAGGGTGATCCTGGTGTCTGGGTTTTTATCTAGCATTCGCAAGAGCAGAGTCCGCAGCTCTTCACTGATCTTTGGTCTGCAAAAAACACAAAATAATGATTTGAAAAGAGTTTTGGGGAGACAAGTTTGCTAGTACACATGTTACACAATGTTTTATTCACATTCAGTATCTTATGATTATATCATCTGAGCATTAGGCAAGTTAAGGCAGGATATTTAAAAAAAACAAACAAACAAACAAACCGAAGCTGCACCTTTCGAAGCAGCATTTAGTAGCTTTTTGAGTGCTACAAAGAAGATTTATCCATCTGCAGCACCATGTCACACAAGTAAAAAACAAAACAAAAGGGGCAGTAATTAGCATTGAGCCATGAGATACAAGAATTCTGGCATAGAACACTCAATATAAAACTATACTAAAACACCAATTATGCTTATTCTAAATCAAGAAAATTGGCAGTCATCCTCTGCATTCTCAAATTTAGACAACCGCTGATAATCATACCTTAAAGTCGCTTATATTCTCCACAGATGTTATCACAACAAATATTCCACATATTCTGTCTGACTCATTTAAGACGCTTATGAATAATATCTCACATTTCACTACATATATTGATGCTGTCAATAGAACTGGAAGGATAATAAGGTTTCTTCCTGCCTATTTCAATATACTGAAGTTAATCCAGAAACATACAAAGCATGATTGACTTATTTCTTTAATTCATAAGTCAAAGTTTTGGACTAATCAAAATTTGGGTGTAAACTGATGTGGTTGTTCATTGCCAATATAAATACCAATTATTAGTGACCAAGGGCAGAACCAATATGAATTTGCAGTAAAAATGAAAATTGTGATGTCAAAATTTGAAATACCACAAACAATTTCTATTTCAATTAAAAGAGAACTTTTAAACATTTATCCATTAGTGTTGATAGGTTGTTACTCATGACATGCAACTAATCAGACAGCACTGTAGGTGGGACATTGCTCAAGACCACAGAATGGTGACTACACATAGAAAGAGATGGCTGCATCAGATGCAAAGTAGCAGATTTCTGAATAAATGTATTTTTCTTGAAGTGGTAAAAACTATACTAACAGTAATGGTCAGAAAAATGCTGAATATAGAATCCAATAATTGGTCAACCACTGATCAAAATATCATCCAGAATTTTACAATCTGAGCCAACCTGAGAAGCATTTGGTTGTCAGTTGTCTTGTAATTGTTGTAGATATCGTTGGGCTGCCTGTAACCACACATGAAAGTTTTACTCTCTAAAACTAAACTTTAACAGGTTTTTCATATGAAGTAAACTAAAACTGAAATTTAATATTAGTTTCTTACGGTCATTCAACATGCAGTTGTGAGCATCCTGGACTAGGCTTGGGAAAAAAATGATGGCCTGGGAATAACTTTGGTATAGATTTCTTTGTTAACTTTCAAAACTTAAAGGAGCTGTTACAGGCTCACTGTGAAAAGGCTTTTGAATCACCTGAAAGAAAGTTGTAACACTGATACCGAATTTGTTGAATACAAGAACAAAATCAATTTTTATATAAAGTCAGCCATAGCACCTAATACCACGTGGTCGAAAAGCAGCTAGCCGCTAGTAGCAATAGTTAGCAAAAAGTAATGGATAAATAGTGAAATAGTTAGCTAAAAGTAGAGGCTAAAATTTTACCTCTACTTTTATTTAGCCGCTAAATGGTTAAAATAGAACTAGCTTAAAGTACCAGCATGGGTAAAATAGCTGGACAACTTTTTAAAGGATAAACAGAGGAAATAGCTAAAGGTAATGACACTGACATTATGAACATAGAACATACTGTATAGCTGAAACAGTTGGCTAACATATAAATGGTTTTACTTGCTAGCTAAAAATTATGGCTAAAATATTTAAAATAATGTCAGAATAGCTAGCAAAAAATAATTACTAAAAACTAGATACAAAACGTTAGGTTACTCATGTAACCCCGGTTCTCTGATAACCGAGTGAGGTATCTCACTATGGGAAACGCCCTCTGGCGTGACCGATCATGGAAGCTCCAATGACACCACGTCTGTCATATGACAGACCAATCATCTCGAGATGCATGGGGCAGCCTGCCCCCCTTATAAGCGCCCCCGCGCTGCACCCACCATTCTCAAGCGTATTTCTTCCACCCCACTGATGCAAGTAGGGCAGTGTTGTGAGATACCTCACTCGGTTATCAGAGAACCGGGGTTACATGAGTAACCTAACGTTCTCTTTCAAACCTCCCTCGGTATCTCACTATGGGAGATATAGCCCACTCCCGGATTTGCATGCTCCGAAGCCCACAAAGCCGCGACCCGCGATGAGTCGACACCCTAAACCCTCCCCAAGGGCTAGCACGCAATTAAGATGTACCCACACTCAGGACTGAATGAGCCAGAGACGTCTCGGTCATGTCCAGTCTGTAATATCGGATGAATGTGTGTGGGGATGCCCAGCTGGCAGCGGCACAAATATCCCTCACAGATGTGCCTTTGAACAGGGCCCATGAGGTGGCCATACCCCTGGTGGAGTGGGCCCGAAGCCTCTCCGGGGGCTGCAACCCACGACTTTCGTACGCCAAGATTATAGCCTCCACCACCCAGTGTGACAGGCGCTGGCGCGTCAGGGCCCTCCCCTTGTGAGAGGGAGCCCACGATATGAAGAGCTGGTTGCTCTTCCTAAATCCCTTAGTCCTGTCCATGTAGATGCGTAACGCCCTCACAGGACAAAGCAAATTGAGCCGTCTCTCATCCTCCCCTGCAAACGGCGGTGGGTGAAAAGCGAGCAGCTCAAGCGTGGAACAGCTGTAGGCAGAATCACTAACCTTAGGTACAAACGCTGGGTTAGGACGCAACGTTACCTTCCCATAATCTGAGGAGAACTGAAGGCATGAGGCATGCACAGACAAAGCCTGTAACTCGCCTATCCGTCTAGCTGACGTTAAAGACAGCAGCAGGACAGTCTTAAGAGAGAGCACTCTTAAATCTGCACATTCTAACGGCTCAAAGGGCAACCTTGTGAGCGCCTCCAGAACCAAGGGTAAATCCCATGACGGAACCGGGTGTTTACGCACGGGACGCAGCCGACGCGCACCCTTCATAAACCTCTTTATGAGAGGATGCTGCCCGATAGGCGCACCTCCAAAGCCCACGTGACAAGCTGAAATAGCGGCCAAATAGACCTTAATGGTGGAAAAAGCTTTATTACCGTCCAATAAGTCCTGCAAGAAGCACAACACATCTGGGACAGAACACTGAAACGGAATGATAACTTTAGTCTCACACCATTTTTCAAACACGCGCCATTTATTGTCATATAATGATCGCGTGGAAGGTGCTCTTGCGCACTGAATAGTCTCAATCACCCTCGTCGGGAGACCAGACTCGTGTAAATTCACCCTCTCACGTACCAGGCCCAGAGAGCTAGACGTTCGGGGTTCGGATGAAAAATCTGCCCGCGCGCCTGTGACACCAGGTCCGCGCGTAACGGTAACGGCCATGGCTGGCCGTGTATGAGCTGTATCAGCTCCGCCATCCACGGTCTGCTGGGCCAGTAAGGAGCTATCAGGATTAATGAAAGCTGCTGCTCCCTTACTCTGATCAGAGTTGGAGTGATGAGGAAGAGAGGGGGGAAAGCATACAGCAGCGCGTTTGGCCACGGGTGCGCCAACGCGTCCGCTCCCAGAGGCGCGTCCCGGTCTCGTAATGAGAAAAATAGGGGACACTGCGCGTTTTCGTGCGATGCGAAGAGATCTACGGACGCTCGGCCGAATCTCTCCCACACCCGGAGAAGCACTTCGGGGTTCAGTCTCCACTCCCCGTACAAGGGATTCCCCCTGGAGAGTAAATCTGCCCCGCTGTTCAGTGCACCCGGAACGTGCGCCGCGCGTAACGATAACAGGTGCTCGCTGCTCCATAATAACAGACTCTGAGCTAGTCTGTGTAATTTTACAGAGCGAGTGCCTCCCTCCCTGTTTATGTAGGCCACTGCTGTCGTGTTGTCCGCTCTGACCAGCACATGACACTTCCCCAGGAGGGGCAGAAAATGTCTGAGGGCTCGGAAAACAGCCAACAGCTCCAAGTAGTTTATATGAGCCTGACGAAGCGTCGGGGGCCAGGTCCCGTTCACTGACCTCCCCTCGAAAACCGCTCCCCACCCCGTTAACGAGGCATCGGTTGTAACTGTCTTCCTCATCACAACCGCTCCCAATGGGACGCCGGTAGTGAATATCCCCGGGTCTCTCCAGTGACGGTGAGCCAGGAGGCACTCCGGGGAAATCCTCACCATACGCCTGAGGTGACGTCGTGCGTCCAGACGCAGAGAGGATATCCAGCGCTGAAAATCCCTCATTTTCAGCAGCCCGTGTGGAATGACAGATATTGATGACGCCATCAGCCCTGACAGCCGGAGACAGTCCCGTAATGACACTGAACTTCCCCTTCGAAATAAAGCCAGGTGTTGGCGAAATTTCTCCACCCGAGCATGGGACAGAAAACTCCGAAATGAAACAGAGTCTATTTCGAGGCCCAAATACTCGATCTTCTGAGTAGGAGACAAACAGCTCTTTAAGGGGTTTATACTGAAGCCCAAGCTGCTCAGCCTGTCTATCAGTCCCCGCGTATCCTTCTCCGTGTTCTCCTTGTTGGGAGCACAAAGGAGAAAATCGTCCAGATACGCGAACACTCTGAGGCCCGATGCTCGCATCGGGTTCAGGGCTGCTTCCACACATTTGCTGAAAACTCTCGGGGCTAGTGACAGCCCGAAAGGCAAGGTCTGATACTCGTATGCCATTCCCCTGAAAGCGAACCTGAGATATTTTCTGTGTGCGGGATATATGCTTACATGAAAATAAGCGTCCTGCAGATCCACTGAAGTGAACCAGTCGCCTGGACGAATGGATCGGAACAGAACCTTGTGTGTGAGCATTTTGAATTTGTACTTTCGGAGGTGTAGATTGAGGCAACGCAGATCTAGGATCGGACGTAATGAACCTCCTTTCTTTGGAATGAGGAAATACCGGGAATAAAACCCCTGATTTCTCTCTCCCTCCGGTACAATGCGAATTGCCCCTCGGCTTAATAGAGAAGATATTTCGCTCTCCAAAGCCTCCGCGGCTTCCCCCGTAGCTTCTGACATTAGCACACCGTTGAAGCGGGGCGGCTTCATTGCAAACTGCAGCCTGTAACCCTTGGTAACTGTTGTAAACACCCAGGGGCTCACTGCGCATGCGCGCCACTCCTCTGTGTTGACAGCAAGAGGGCCTGGTGGCCTGAAGCTTAACAATGGACCAGCTGCGCCCTCTGGGGGAGACAGACTGTCCTGCACCTCTTGATTTCTCTTTTTGTTTTGTATTTGCTGCACCCTCGGCTTTATGAATGAGCCTGGCTGCGACAGCTTGTTTTTTATTGAAAAACCAGGAGAAGTGCTTAGTGTGAACATTGCACTTTTTCCCACTTCCCTTTGAACTGTCTCCGTGGAGCGACGAAGGGGGGAAAAGAAACTGTGCACTGGGGGAACGAGTGCGTATTTCTGTCTGTGAACGGGATGACCAAACGGGGCCGTTACACAGCGCTGACCGGAACATTGGTCCAAAACATCCATCCTCCGTTTCTTGGGAGGAGAGGGAAACACGTGGTCTGTTCCGAGGGGGCTCAGAGCAGGGATCTCCGTGAGTGCTGACTGCTGAGCCTCTGTTCCCGCGAACCACGACACCAAGGCCGACCGTTTCTTCTTCCCGTCCGGAGGGCGGGACGGACGGTTTGGATCGGTGCCTGGAGCGGCAGCTACTGCGGCGAAGGACTTTTTGGGCCAGTGCCTTTGATGCTGAGCTCCACGTTGGTGAGACGCTGGCTGCTCAGACGTGCGTGGTCTGGGCTCCTTATAGCCGCCGCTGCGCACTCTCGCTGTAGCCGCAAATCCCTGGCGAGATGGCGGTGTGGGGCGAGAGGTAACCTTGCGAGGAAGGCAGAGGTCGAAGGCTTCTCCCTGCTTCTTTCTCAGGTCACTGGTTTGCTGCATGGCCGTGACAGCCTCCCCAAATAAGCCCTTAGCCCTTGACGGGTTAAAGGGAGCGTCAATAATGACCTGTTTTTCCTGGTCAGACAGGCTGGAGAGGTTCAACCAGAGCGCTCTCTCCCCTGCCACTGCCGCATAACACGGCCGCAGCCTTGTACCGCACCTCTAGAGACACGGAGAGTGAGGTCGGTGACAACACATATTTCCTCCCATATCTTGGGGCTTGGGGAGCCTTTATCCAGGAGGACCCCCATCTCCTGGAAAAGTTCAGCCTGGTAGGCTGTCAGCAGAGTGACAACATTTAAGTTTTTCACTGACTGGGCTGCTGATTTGTACATCTTTTGGTACATGGCGGCAGAGAAGCGCTCCGTCTTCCCCGGGAGGGTGGGACCCGCCGCGGTGAGCGCAGACCGGTGGCTGGGGTGGAGGTGAGAAGCCACCGCCTGCTCCACTGCCGGGGGATCTCCGAGGCCCCACTCCTCGCTGTTAGCCACGTCCAGGCTGGAGTAACCCTTGACGGGGACTCTGTGGCGAAACGGTTTGTCCCAAAACCGCTTCATCTCCTTCATGCATGCAGGGACGACGGGCATGACCTGTTTTTTTGACGCTGGGCGAGAAGGCAGAATTTTGCCGTCGTATAGATCCCTTTCCTCGCCCTTGTCATCCGATGATGCGGGCCAGTCTATACCCAGCCGGGATGCTGCCCGCTTACACACCTCATGCAGGTCGACCTCCGAGGGTGAAGAGGGGGGTTGGATTTCTCCGCCAACGGAGCTGCTGGGTCGGGATGCCGGAGTCGGGGGGAGGATTGCGTCCTCGTCATCCTCCTCGTTCTCGTCGTTAAGGAGGTCCAGGTTATCATCCTCCTCTCCGCCCCCCCCTCCGTATTCGTCCTCCGAGTCGAGGAGCTGGTCGAACAGCGGAGGGAAATCCGCCACCGGGGGGTTAGCCCAGTCTATGTTAGCTGTAGCCGGCTTGACGGCGCTATCGGAGAGGCAGGGGTCGGCTTTTGAACTGGCCGAGACCCTGAGGCGCCTCTCCAGGATCCTGGTTGGCACAGTGCTGCAGTGCTGGCAGCACTCGGAGTCTGCGAGTGAAGCCTGAGCATGCTGCACTCCCATACAAGCAATACAGAGAGGATGTGGGTCTCTCCCTGAAATGCTAAGACCGCAAGAGGCCGGGCAAGGACGGGACTCGACGTCCTTCACCTTGCCGCTAGTCGTTGTCCCCTTAGAGGAAGCGGTAGCCATAGCCGACCTCGACGGTCAGTAATAAAACACCACCACCCTAATACCTTAACGGTTAGCGTGATAAGTGAACAAAAACACACACTTTCGCGACGAAAGCAGCGATAAAAGTGAATCCTGAATCAGATATTCACGCTCGGTGACTACCTTGACGGCGCGTCGGAAGAGCAGTTGAATGAAAATCCAAAATCAGGACCGCTGAGGAGCTATGTGATGATCTTCACGTGGAAGAAAGCGAGAATGGTGGGTGCAGCGCGGGGGCGCTTATAAGGGGGGCAGGCTGCCCCATGCATCTCGAGATGATTGGTCTGTCATATGACAGACGTGGTGTCATTGGAGCTTCCATGATCGGTCACGCCAGAGGGCGTTTCCCATAGTGAGATACCGAGGGAGGTTTGAAAGAGAACAGTTTAAATACTTGGCTAAAATACTGGCTATAACAATTGGATAAACTCAATGGATGCATTACTGGACTATAATATACAGTCATTAAAAAAAATATCAGACCAACCTTGTTTTCTTTCATTTCTTGTTCATTTTAATGCCAGGTACAAGTTATTGTACATTTGTTTGGACAAATACAATAATAACAAAAATAGCTCATTTAAGTTTAATTTAAGAGCTGATATCTAGCCATTTTCAATGGTTTTCTTGATAACAACCAAAATCGCTTAAGTTCTTACATCAATAGCTATGGCATTGTACTTCCAAAAATAGTGCTTTTAGGCATTTCATGTTTTCTTTTCTGTCTGTTTTAGTCACATGATACACAGGGGAGTTAGTATTTGATTGCACAACCATTGCTTTTGATGATTGCAGCCATGCGTGTTGGCATGCTCTCCACCAGCTTCTGACATTGTTCTGCTGTCACTGCAGCCCATTCCTGTTGCGCATATTCAAACAAATTTGCTTTGTTTTTGGGCTTGTGGTTCTTGGTTCTCCATTTTACATCTGATGATTTTCCATAGGTTTTCAATTGGATTTAGAACTGGTGATTGAGCAGGCCAAGGCATGACTCCAATGTTCTGGTCCTCCATTCAGGCTTTAACTGACCTTGCCGTGTGGCAAGGGGCGCTGTCTTGTTGGAAAATCCAGTCATTTGAAGCAGGAAACTGTTTCCCGGCTGATGGAAGAAGACTGTTTTAAAGAGTAGACCTGTACATGACCTGGTTCATTTGCCCTTCACACATTTGAATTTGCCCTGTTCCACCCATACTGAAACAACCTCAGGTCATCACTGATTCACCCTCATGTTTTACTGTAGGGGCAAGACAGTCTGGTTTGTAGGCTTCTACAGGCTTCCTCCTAATCGGTAAGTTGGCTGGAGCGGGCATCAACTGAAAATTGGATTAATCACTGAAGAGAACCTTAGCCCAATCATCAACAGTCCAATCCTTGTGATCCCCAATAAAGAGTAACCAGGCTTTCCTCTGCATTTCGTTGATGAAAGGCTTCTTCCGTGCCCTGTGTCACTTCAGACCATCTTCAAGAAGTCAGTTTCGAACTGTCCTTGCTGAACAAGTTACATTTCTCAAAAGTGCCTACTCAATTTTAAGGTCCTGGTGGTCTGACAACAATTCCTGACACAGGAACACATGAGTGCACAGTCATCTCATGGGGTAGAAAGATGTTTTCTGCCATAAAAAGCTAGCTATTTAGTAGTACCATGTTCAGCTTGTTTTTTCTTGGTGTAATGAAGGGATGTCTTGGAGATCTTCAGTTTTTTTCCACTACCTGTCTCTCACTCATGCCAATTTCCAGCAGTGCCAAGATGGCTACCTTTATGGCTTCACAAAATTCTTTTGTTTCAGGTATTACTTGAGAGCTGACAACTTCTGAGTTGTGCTATAGCATGAACGTAGGCAGGAACCACTCTAGACCTTTGCATGCGCAGTGCTGCTTATGACATGAAATGGCCTCTTATATGTCAAATAGGACAAAGTATTATGTAATCAGCTGCATTTTTTGTCATGTTCATTGTATTCTTCACACAATATATCTTTCGTGGTACCAGGCATTGAAATGAACAAGAAATTAAAGAAAACAAGGGTGGTCTAATATTTTTTTTTTATGATTGTATTTGAAACTGTCAAAAAACATGTCTACAATGTTTATAAAGATTCACCATCCATGTTGCATTTCAGTGGCAATGAACATAGAAATAAAGTTAGAAAGAAAAGTAAATAAATGAATGTGAGTTCAGCCACTAATCACAATGACAGTGGCATGACATTACCTGCAGCACACCTACAATATACTAGTCGTACTGTCAGTCCTGCTTATTATCACTGCTTGGTACAGCATAGAGATGATTCCATTATGTGATGTGCTATATTCTGTTTAGACGGATGGTAGCATTTAATGAAGAGGCTTTCTGCACAGCCATGAAGTCTCTTGAGCCCACAGTGGAAGGGCACTGATTAACAGCATGGCACTCTGTCCTGACACATACTCCATTTGCTACTCGCAGGTGCTTCACTATCGCCGTGTTTGAACAATAGTAGTGTGCTCCTTCACTTTACCACCACCATCCACCCTGTTCTTGGCTTCACTTCTTTTGCTTTCACTGTTTTCTGGCAAAGACCTTCTCTGCTTTCCTTTAGCTCTTTAGCCAAAAGGAGGAGCAGTGACTCTTGTTTGTGTCCAGGCTGCTGATCCCTCAGTTTGCTTTGTCAGTGCTTGTTTTGATCAGATGCAGGTGACATTTACTGTGTGCTGGTGGTTGCCACTGTGAAACGCTATTCATATTTATGTTCACGCATTTTGTGATGGAAAAAAAAGAAGAAAATGGTTTTATGACTGATATGCAGATGAGATGAAAATTGAAGGTAAAGACGATGACTCGCGCTGTAGACTGGAGCTGGCTGAAGCAACACTGCTGTCGTTTTTAATAGTGGAAGAGAGGCAGGGATGCAGGAGTTGGACTTACGTCTCTGGGAAATCCACAGGCTTGGTCCTTATCTTATTGTGCAAAGCCAATATGTACTCGTCAATAAACGGGCACTGCAGATGGAACAGAGGAAAGAGAGTGAAAACCACAAGGAAGGTACACTGAAGTAGCACTGTGCTAGAGAAAATCTGAACCCCTGCAGACAGCTGAATAAAACAACAGCAGTAATCAGTTCCTAGTGTTCATTAAAATGAACCATTACAGTAGAAAGCTGTTTTACTGTCCATGTCTTTTAATTTTGACCTTTGAGTCGGTACTACCAAAAAAATTCATTATGTGACTGGTCAAAATTAATTGCATAATGACAATAAAGATTCTTGACTTGAAATCTGCAGACTTGCCTTCCCAAAGACGAAGCAGTAGAGGGTAACTCCCATGGCCCACACATCCAGTGCCTTTAAGAAAGTGCCAACAGTGATGCTAAAGCAACAGACTGAACAGCATTCATTTAAAAACACACTGCAGTGAAGTCAACATCTACTTTTCCAGACAAACACTTGGACCTGAATCGATGCAGACTGCCAACAGTGATTTATGGGGCATTTTGAGGTTATGCTTTGGGTGTGTTTACTGTCAGATACCCTGAAGATGGATTTGTGTGATCGGATAGCAGGGGCACAGCTGCTACCAGCCAGGCTCTTTGTATTCCATTCAGCATCTCTCTGCTCAACTTAAAATCCATTTCATTTTCTGATTAATATAGAATGACTAAACTAGGCGTCTGAATCTGTGAACTCTACCTCAATGCCACCAACATCAGTTATTAGAAATATGATGTACTATTGCAACTGAGAACTGGTGGTGGTGGTTGGGGGGGGGGGGGGGGGCATACAAGTGACAGATATTATACATACATAGTGGCACAATGGTGTAACACATGAACTTTTCACTGTTCTATGTGAACTCGTGTTTTATTAATATCTTTTTCGTATTATATGTGCCCTTGTTTAATTTCTGCTCAGTGTGAGTATCTAAAGCTTTCCTCTGGTTTTCCTTCATTCTGCTGTCTGCTCTGCTCTGGTCACTGTGCTTGCTCTGCTGTGTGAAACAGACACATATGGACCAGAGCAGAGCAGACAGCAGAATGAGGGTGAAGCAGGGTACAGCAGAGAAACAGCAGAAGAAAGGGACACATATGTACCAGATGGAAGAGAAAGTGAAAATGCTTGAGGTGATCACAACCTTGTGTATTTCAGATGCCAGCGTGGCCTAATGGTTGTGGCTGATATATATTTTGTTGGTCCTCGTATACAAAAACGTTCTGGTTGAAAATGAGAGATGAAATTTATTGGTTCTGAATGCCATTTACATAATATTCAAAAAACATGAAATCAAACTGATTACATTCTTCCATTCCTTTATTTTGGTCCTGAATACTGACACCAGTCAGCACATATGATAACTTGTTCCTGGGTTAGCAGGTGGGCACATCTCATCTTTCTCAGGTCATAAACTTCTGGCATAAGGCAGAATTTGCAGTTCAGTGCACTTAAATGCAAGTACACGAACATAAACAGATACACACCTCAAATGTCTAAGTCAGACATCAGTTTATAAGACTGTTTGCATTCAGAGTTGACTCACTTTGCCGCTGAAACTCTTGCGCTTATCTGACAAGGTCTCTGGTGCCATAAATGCAGGAGTACCAGCAGTGCTGGATAGCAAAGCGTCGTTGCCCTCAAACTGGTTGCTGACCCCAAAGTCTGCTATCTTCACATGGCCGTCGTCCCCCAGTAACAAGTTAGATGGCTTGATGTCCCGGTGGACAATCTTCTGGTAGTGCACTGATGATAAGAAAAAGAAATGTTATTTGTCTAGGCTGTGCCCAGAGGATGCAGAAAAGCTCAAATATCAAAAATGGAAAGGGTTTCTCCCCTGGGAAAGTGTGAATGAACTCAATAAAATTCATGGCAGTCTAACACAATAAACATTTTTATTTGTCTTCCTCTCTTCCATCTTTGGGGACCCATAATATGAAAACTCGGCCATATACAGTTGAAGACAAATTATTAACCCCCTATGAAGTTTTTGTTTTTTTTTGTTCAAAAAATTCCCAAGTGCTGGTAAAAAGATCATGGCATTTTTAGCACAGCTTTTCCAAATATCCTAGTTTAATTTTGGATGCTTACATTATTTTACTTTGCACACAGAAAAAAAAAGTATTTAACAAAAAAAACCCCAAAACTACTAGGGTCAAAACTATTAGCCCTCTTGATGTTAACAGTCAGTTGTGTATCCTTTTTGCTGGATAACCGCTTGCAGTCGTTTGTTGTAGTTTGTAACAAGTCTCTGACACATTTCCTGAGAAATCCCAGGCGTTCCCCTTTGGGAAATCTCTCAAGCTCCTCCAGATTTGATGGCCTTCTGGCATGGACCCTGGTCTTCAGTCGACCAAACAGATTTTCAATGGGATTCAAGTCAGGGCTTTGTGCAGGCCAGTCAATAAGTTCACTTTGGTCTTCTAGAGGAAATTCTTCACCAGGAGTGACATATGTTTTGGGTCACTGTCATGTTGGAAGACAAAGCAACCACCCAGACCCAGTTTTGCAGTTAACTTGAGGTTTTCTTTCAAAATCTTCATATATCCTTCTTTCTTCATGATTCCTTCAGCCTTGACTAGATTGACAGTTCCAAACACACTATAGAATCTCCACAACAAAATACTGCCACCACCATGTTTAATTATAAGGATGGTGTTTTCTGGATTATACGCCACTTGTTTCTTTCTTCAAACATAAGCGACGTCTCTATGACCAAAGAGCTCTAGTTTGGTCTCATCTGACCTAAGGATATGCTTCTCGTATTCATAATCTTTCTCCAGATTGTCTTTGTAGGTGTCTCTTCTGTAGAAGTGGAGTTTTTCTTGGCCTGCACAGTTGCAGTCCATTTCTGTGCAGAGTTCTGGTGACTGTCTTCTTTCACACTAGAATTCCTGACTTGGCTACGTCATTAACTAGTGATTTGGTGGTTGTTTCTAGCGTCTTTAGACACATCTCAAAGTTTTCTTTGCAGAATCTTTGAAATCTTTCGCTTCCTCCTTTTGCCAGACTTGTTCTGTACTGTGTGGCTCTCTTTGAATTTCTAGATGATATTTCTCACTCCACTTCTTGACACTTGAAAACACTGTCATAACGTTGTGCACCCTTCTCCTGCTTTGTAAGCAACAACGATTCTTTTTCTCAAGTCTAAGCTGATTTCTTTTGTTTTGGAGTGATGCTTTCTCACATGACAACTCTAATTCGTGATTAAGTTTTCAAACTGTCTGTAAGGTGTAGGACAACCTTCAGTTTTAAATTGATTGATTGATTACAAGTTGTGAGCAACACAAAGTTAAAGCACATGATTGCACAACAGTAGTTTGGGCTTTGGTTCAATAAAAAGGTCAGTTGTTAAGGGGGTTAATAATTTTGACCCTTGTAATTTTTCATTTTTCTAAAATTATTCTGTTATTGTGTGCAAAAACAATTCATTTATGCTATCTGCAGAAAAATAGTACATCAAGAAGTGCTATGTTGAAAATCCTCTGCTCTGGTAAAAATGCATCTGGAAAAATTTCATAAGGGAGCTAATACTTTTGTCTTCAACTGTATTATTGAGACAGTTTGTCACGGAGCAATATATACAGTGCCTTGTGAAAGTATTCGGCCCTGTCAGGAAGCCGTCCCGGCTCCTGGCTGGTTTTTGTTCCTGCCTCTGTCAGGATGCTGTTCCGGCTCCTGCCTGGTTTTTGTCCCTGTCTCCCTCTCTCTCTCCCAGCTGATTACCTGTTGGAGGACAGCTAATTGCAGTATAAGACTCAGCTTAGGAGTAATCAGCCAACGCCATTCACCTGCCTTCCCCCTTCTGTTTAAAAACCCTCTGCTCCCCTCATTGTGTGTGGGAGCATCACAGCTTAGACTGTCCCATATGTGGTTCTCCCTGCACTCCTTCTGATTCCCATCAACTCTGGACTTTTGAAGATTTCTCCCTCTGGATCCTACTGCTTTTGGACAATATTGGTTTTTCTTTTGTGGACTCAGCCCTTTTTGGGACTCTGTATTTTTGGACTTGCCGCAGCTGGTTCCTCCCTGTAAGGAGAGGATTATCACTGTTCGTGAGTACGTGTCCCTTGTGTTATTTTCTGCTGTTGGATTCTGGATTTTGGTTTAATAAAACCTATTTTCACCTCTTACACCTGTTGCCTGCCTGTTGGTATCTGCGCCTGGGTTCTACCATCTCCGCTCGTGACAGGCCCCCTTGAACTTTTCAACCTTTCGCCACATTTGAGGCTTCAAACATAAAGATATAAAATTTTAATTTTTTTTGTCAAGAATCAACAAGTGGGACACAATCGGGAAGTGGAATGAAATTTATTGGATATTTTAAACTTTTTTTAACAAATAAAAACCTGAAAAGTGGGGCATGCAATATTATTCGGCCCCCTTGCATTAATACTTTGTAGCGCCACCTTTTGCTGCAATTACAGCTGCAAGTCGCTTGGGGTATGTCTCTATCAGTTTTGCACATCGAGAGACTAAAATTCTTGCCCATTCTTCCTTGCAAAACAGCTCGAGCTCAGTGAGGTTGGATGGAGAGCGTTTGTGAACAGCAGTCTTCAGCTCTGCCCACAGATTCTCGATTGGATTCAGGTCTGGACTTTGACTTGGCCATTCTAACACCTGGATACGTTTATTTGTGAACCATTCCATTGTAGATTTGGCTTTATGTTTTGGATCACTGTCCTGTTGGAAGATAAATCTCCGTCCCAGTCTCAGGTCTTCTGCAGACTCCAACAGGTTTTCTTCCAGAATGGTCCTGTATTTGGCTCCATTCATCTTCCCATCAATTTTAACCATCTTCCCTGTCCCTACTGAAGAAAAGCAGGCCCAAACCATGAGGCTGCCACCACCATGTTTGACAGTGGGGATGGTGTGTTCAGGGTGATGAGCTGTGTTGCTTTTACGCCAAACACATCGTTTTGCATTGTGGCCAAAAAGTTGGATTTTGGTTTCATCTGACCAGAGCACCTTCTTCCACATGTTTGGTGTGTCTCCCAGGTGGCTTGTGGCAAACTTCAAATGAGACTTTTTATGGATATCTTTGAGAAATGGCTTTCTTCTTGCCACTCTTCCATAAAGGCCAGATTTGTGCCGTGTACGACTGATTGTTGTCCTATGGACAGACTCTCCCACCTCAGCTGTAGATCTCTGCAGTTCATCCAGAGTGATCATGGGCCTCTTGGCTGCATCTCTGATCAGTCTTCTCCTTGTTGGAGGTGAAAGTTTAGAGGGACGGCCGGGTCTTGGTAGATTTGCAGTGGTCTGATACTCCTTCCATTTCAATATGATTGCTTGCACAGTGCTCCTTGAGATGTTTAAAGCTTGGGAAATCTTTTTGTATCCAAATCCGGCTTTAAACTTCTCCACAACAGTATCTGGGACCTGCCTGGTGTGTTCCTTGGTGTTCATGATGCTCTCTGCACTTTAAAGAGAACCCTGAGACTATTAACCTTGCCAGCAAGTTGATTTCTCGCGATATTTGTGAGTTCACAAATCTCTCAATAAACCATCTTGCTCCGCTCCCGCATTCACTGTTCGTACAGAGCCAAGTTGGCATGGGCCAATCACGCAGCAGTATTCGTGTGTGGGGCGGGATATCCGGGTGTGAAGACGACACCAAGCGCCAGTAGATCAAAACAAACATGGCAACGGAGGACAACGATCATGTAGATGCTGCTATTAAGTCAGTTTTAGCTGAATCTCCTATTGCTTCTTTGAAGGAAGAACAACGAGAGGCGCTTTGCGCATTTCTGGATGGTAAAGATGTTTGTGCTTTTTTACCTACGGGTTTTGGTAAGAGTTTAATCTACCAATTGGCTCCGCTCGTTGTGAAGATCTCGCGACTGGCTGAAAACAAACCTGTCAGAGGCGGGACATACTGTTGCATTGTTCAATCCGTGCCTCTTTCCTCTGAACGGATTTACATGGAGCGGTCCCAGATTGATATTGTGGAGTACTATCAAGTACTACACAATTATTAATCTGGCTATTGCCAGGTTATGAGACTATCACAGAGCGGGTGCATTTATACGGAGACTTGATTACAAACAGGTGGATTCTATTTATCATCATCAGTCATTTAGGACAACATTGGATCATTCAGAGATCCTCACTGAACTTCTGGAGTGAGTTTGCTGCACTGAAAGTAAAGGGGCCGAATAATATTGCACGCCCCACTTTTCAGTTTTTTATTTGTTAAAGTATAAAATATCCAATAAATTTCATTCCACTTCACGATTGTGTCCCAATTGTTGTTGATTTGAAAAATTACAATTTTATATCTTTATGTTTGAAGCCTGAAATGTGGCGAAAGGTTGAAAAGTTCAAGGGGGCCGAATACTTTCGCAAGGCACTGTATATGTGTATATATATATATATATATACGTATAGTGGTGGACGGAATGATGGGGACCACCAAAATAAATTGGGACTCATACTGTCGAGGATATCCACAGCAAATGGAAGATCCAATGTGACCCATAAGTTGTTGATGCATCAGCAAAAAATCTGTTTGGACCAAACTGTTGGACAGACCCATCTGCTGAACAGTAATGGAGGAAGTACTAAGTTAAGTAAACATCACTACAGCAATGCAGAAATACTACATTACACTAAACGTCCTGCATTGAAAATCTTACTTAGGTAATAGGTCACAATCTGGGGAGTCATGGGATGAATAAATGGGGAAGGAAGAAAGGAAGAACGATTTTACATACAAGTTATTGTTAATTATTTGTACACTGTTTAGTCTTCATGGTGTAACCCACCACAACATTTTAGATGTAAAAGTGAGGTGGGAGGGGTGGTGGCAGTGCAAGTCAAGGACTTTTACCCATGAGACTGAGACTTGAGTCAAATATCAAACAGATTGTTAGTGTTGTTGTATTTTTTGACTTCAGTCTTTCTTTCAATCAGTGCTTGGTTACAAGGCATCAACATTGCTTTGCTATGTTTAGGCACCAATACTCCTTGGTGAAGTTTAGGGAAAGATCAAGGCTTGGGCAACAATATACCCTTTCACGTCAGAACATATTTGCCTGCAGACTCATGGTATCCATTTCTGATGCTGATAGATTTTTATAGGTCTTGACAAATGACATTAAAAAGTATCTAGTACATTCAAACACGATGCCAAAGAGTCATGGAAAAGCAGCCGAATGGGACAAATTGGGGACAGTTGGAAATGATTTCAGTCTTTAAGAATACATTGCATTATATTAATTAACCATAGTTAATAACTTTGAAAAACATAATCAGTAACTAGAGCTGTCAAATAAATGCAATGAACTAGAAATCAAACAGAATCTCAATATAAAGGTTAGGTATAGCACTTGAGGACTTCTGTCCAATCCAGCATTCATGTGTTTATTAAAAAGTAATAAGCAACAATAACATTTTGTTCTATCTGTATCATATTAAAATCAATTTTCTATATTTTAGGGTAGAAACAGAAATCACAGTTTTCTTTCCTTCTCCAGAGAACAGTTGATAACATACTCTAATGTATGTTAAGCAGCATATAGGAGAGAGAAATTGTGAACACAGCAGTGCAGAAATTATTGCTTTGACTTCGGTTTGATCGCTGCAGTATAAGGATGACAAGAGGACTGCACTGAAGGTTATCTTCTCTCAGCTTTATACTTAACAGCCATTCGGAGCTTAGCCTTGGACACTTCACTGATTGGATAAGCAGTGCCTTCTTGTCTGAGGAGGTCTTAATGGAACATGGGGTACTTGATATATTAAAAGGCCTTGGCAATTGAATGTTGCTAGCATGAATAATTTAGGTTAAAGAGGACATACTATTTCACTTTCATTTCGACACAGATGGCACATTAAATAGAGGTCATCAAGAGTATATCAACAGACATTTACTACTGAGTTAGTTATGCAGCCCATAAATGTTCAATATCAAATAAAGAAGTCATAACATAAGTAGTCACATGAATAAATAGTGTATTTATTAATTAAATTAATAATTAGTAAAATAATTACTAAGCTTATAAACATAATATGATGTTACATCAGTTGTTCTTAAATGCTTTATTTTTAACATTTTGATTTGACAATAGACATGATTTTACAGACAGCTTCAACCGTGATGTTAACTCTGTGTGTCTCAGGAAATAGTGAAGATAGCAATGCCATAGAGGACAAGACTGCTACTCAATGAGGACCCTGAGAGGGAAAATACGTCTCCATGATAACAACTTGTCAATCACAAGGTAGCCGCAGCCTAAAGCATGCCCTGTTTTGTTGTCTAGTTTACTCAAAATACAGCAGAATTTACGAAAAGAACATCATGCTGTATTGAAGGAGACTTGAGCGTGGGTTTTCTATGGTTTCTCCAGCTTCCTCCCAAAAACATGCTGAAGTTAATTGGTAACTCTAAATTGTCCGTAGGTGTGAGTGTGATTGTTGACTGATCTATTGTGTAGCCCTGTGATAGACTGATGACCTGTTCAGGGTGTTCCCTGCCTTCATCCGAAGTCAGCTGGGATAGACTCCAGCCCTCTGCAACCCTAATGAGGACTAAGCGGTGTATAGATAATGGATGGATGTATAACATTAAAAACTGACTTTTAGAAAAGAGCATTTTGAAATCAGGAAAGTGTAAGTTAAACATATTTGTTTCAGTATGTATTTGATATTGAACATTTTCAGGTTCCATAGATGGTCAGCATATTTTAAATTTGAATTGGAAATTCATCTTTACTCTAAAAAAAAATAAGGCCAAGTGTTTAAAAGTGCTTTGTAATCTGCAGTACCGGGTTAATTTGCCCTGCTGAAGTACTCTTGAGCCTCAATTGTAATGATAACTGAGTTTTACACATTCAACAAGTGCATTTAGACGAAATGTATTGATGTGTTTTCTTTATTTTCAAAATGGACCTCAAAGTTCAGACAGAGGCAGCATCAATCCCCAATCATTAGGCTCAGCCTGCTGAAATTGATTATCTACAGCAAATGAACACCCAGCTTGAGGCAAACCATTCCACTAAGCATAAGCTCAGTACTGATGAGGAGGTGGACAGCAGACTGCAGCCAGACCCCAAAGTACAATAGCTCAGGGTCAACAAACATTTGTTCTTTAAGATAAAAAAGGAAACTATTATCACTGGTTTGTAAACATAGAAAGAGAGCATATTTTAGGAAATGTTTCTGCCAAACTTTGAATATCATAATGTGTAAGAGACATTATTACATATGCCATATGTAACACTTTTTTAGCCACTAGAAAACCTTAAAACTACATCTAGGTGGCACGAAAGAAGCAATCTGTAAAAATGTGCAACTTTATTCACAGAAATGTTTCACAGAGACACAGATAGGCCACACTCTGGTCCTCTTTAGTCACTTTATGTGTGGAGCTACTTACAGTACTCCATGCCCAGGATGACGTCTCTGAAGTACAAGCGAGCCTGCTCTTCTGACAAAGGTTCATCTGTGGGCACCTCCATCACTGGACTACAAATCCACAGCAAGCAGAGAAAACAAACAGATACACAAACAGCGTGGCAGAAAATATACAGATTACGTGTATTAGTTGTACCATGATTAGCACTCGAGATATTCAAATGGAATCCGGATTTAAACATCTTTGTCAAACATCACAGACTGTCAACAGTAAATCAAACCCAAGACAGTTTAATATCTGAATGGATGAGGTAAGACTCCTTACTATACAAAAACAAATCACTATGTACACTTCAAATATAAGTAAGGATTATTTTTTTCATGGATGAATACTTGATTATCACTTCAATAACATTTGTCACTGTAAAGCAGTAGACTGACAATGGCTACAAGGCTAAACTCACAATAAAATGCTATATTGGATCTGTAAGCGGTATACATATTTATTATGTCTTTTTTTTGAAATATGAATAGAAGTTCCACCACTAACCTAAATGTAGGATGGAAGCAAGGATTTTGTAAAAGTATAAAAAGAAAATGTGTGAAGCAATACGATACAATTTTAAGTTAGATCTAGAATGGTTACGACATTTCTTAATCAAGATTATTATTAGCTGATGACAATTTTGCAGTGTGATGTATCACATATTTATTAACTGTTTCATAGAGTCTTTCTTTCCCACATGGGAACAGAAGATGGAGTTACTTTACAAAACAAGGTACTCAGTTTAAAAAAAAAAAAGGAAAAAAATCGTTTCCAAATAGCACTTTCATGTGGAAGAAATCATGACCAAAGGCTGTTTTTCTGTCATGCTTTCTCCAAGTCATTTAAGTGTTTCATATGTGAATAACCAGCTCAGTCTTGGTGTATCATCCATTTATAAAATCAATATCTGTTTTCATCTTAATAAAGTACTGTGCAGCTCTCAGTAAAAAGGACTATAGAGAGCTCATCGCTCTGCATATCAGAGTAAACACAGAGTCTCTGAGCAAACCAAAGTCATGGTTTTAGTTCTAAAACCCAGCCTCAGCAAACAGAGTTGCAGAACAGCTCACACGTGTCTATTGACCACAAGCTAATAATTTGTTTATTGCAAATTAATATCTTTGTCTTCAGCCTGCTTTCTGCTAAAAAATTGACTCCATTACTCAACTGCACACATACTCCAGTGAGCCCAGTTCCCAAACAAACTCTTTAAAACTGTTAGAATGCAAAATTATGCAAATACAGTGAGGAATATGTTTATACAGTAATGTCATACTGCAGTGTCAATCATTCTGTGTATATCAGATATGAATGCAACAAATACAGCCTCAAAAATGTTCCTTGATTATGTTAAAAACATTTATTGATTGTCTATATAGTGCTTGAACATGCTCAGTGGGGGTGTTGGAATTAAAATATTACTAGTTTTAGTAGTTTGGAAACAATTTTGCTTGATTAATGACTTAAAGTATGAATCCACTGTGTAAATGTACTGTGGACTGACTAATATTTTGCCAATTTGAAGACAAAGCCTACACTACCGGTTAAAAGTTCTAGAACACTCCAATTTTTTCATTTTTTAATTGAAATTCATAATAGTAATCATAGTAGGAAGCCTCAGTTTCAACTGTGAAGAGAAGACTTACAGTTGCAGGTTTCACAGATCGAGTTGTAGCAAGAAAGCCATTGCTCAGACGTCAGAATAAGAAGAAGAGGCTTGTCTTTTATTGTGGTATTGTGGGCAGTCTAAGGCACACCTGTGCACTAATCATGGTGTCTAATCAGCATCTTGATATGGCACATGAGGTGGGATGGATTATCTCAGCAAAGGAGAAGTGCTCACTATCACAGATTTAGACAGATTTGTGAACAATATTTGAGAGAAATGGTGATATTGTGTATGTGTATTTGAGTTCATCTAATAAAAAATGGGAGCAGAAACAAAAGTGTTGCATTTATATTTTTGTTGAGTGTACGTGAATATTATATCAATATAGCACTACTATTTATCGCAGATATAGTAAAGGCTGTGTGAATCAGATCAAATATCTATCATCTTTTTCCCAGGGGCAAAGACAGAGGAAACACTTCCACTTAAGAAAAAAAGCAAACAAATAGGGCCTGTCTTTTTTTTTTTTTTTGAAAAAGGAGAATATGACTTACATATGCACATATGTGAATAACACCAGCTCCCCCCTCCCACCTACATTCGCTTATCATAACAAAAGGTCTCACATCATTAGATCATCGCAATTTTTAGTGGTGTAGGAAGGAACGACTCATGCATCAGGAGCTGAAACACTTAAAGGGCTGGCTCCCACTGGTAGTAACTGTGAAAACCTAAGAACATTACGAATCCCTTTGAAGCCTGAGATGGAACAAACACCCGCACTGTGTCAGCCTGGAGTCATGAGGCAGAACAAGACTGAGGCAGGGATGCAGGAATGAGAAGGTGAAGGTGGGGGAACAGAGGGATGAGCTTTAAATTATTCAAAAGTAAAAGGACATGCTCTCTACTCACCCCTTACGCATCAGCTCAAACACTGTCAGAAAAAAGGAGGGAGAAGGAATCAGGAACACATAAGATTAAATATTTTATTCATCCATTCATTCATTCTGCTGGGTTTGACCACTGCTGCCACTCAGGCGATGCCCAAGCTTCACATCCATAGTCTTCATTAGCTCATAAAGAATTTGATGTTGCACAATAACAAACGTCCAAGCAGTGACTTCAAATTGCCAATGGAAGGTTTTCTGCATAATGTGTATGCCCTGAGGCGGTGTGGAAGGAAGCAAGAGACGAATTCTGAATAAATTATATCAACACTTGTTGGTGGCATATGTGTCAAGACCAAAGGCAGACAAAGAAAGATGGCAGGGACAGAGTGCCAGGATTTGGACAAAGAAAACATGTCATGCATACCCATGTGAAGGTTGTCCTCCGATGGGTCGTCTAGCACCTGCAACATTAACATAATCACCATGAATAGAGAATATTCAGTTGGAAACTCCAAAGGTACTGGTGACTGCGAACAAAACGAAAACATACATCAAAAATGATAAAATAATAAAATATTTTGACTTTCTCTGGATTATTTAAAAAGCTGACAGCATACATTCAGGACCAGTACAGTGCAGATATTGAAAGTCTGATCTTCCTTGAATTGTCTTAATCACATGAAAGCTGTTTGTAATTCTCAACAACTCGGATGCTGCTGAGAGTTATAATTTAAAACACCAGCTTGACATGATTGGTGCAAATTGACATCTCTGCAGTCTACACTTGAATGCACCAGATAACACGGCCCAGGTGCAAAAATGAGATGCTGGGTCCCTTGAGCCCCAATTCCAATGACTCTCCGATCAAGCTTTGAAGTTTTTCTATTGAGGAGCACATTGATTACACCACAGCCATTTAACACCTATCACCCTAATTGCAGATTTTTAAAAATGACTGGACACATGGCTACTAAATGTTACTTGGGTAGTTGTTCATCATATCAGCTCACAGGTGCCAGCAAAGACAACTCCATCTCAGTCATTTAGACTGAGGTGGAGTCAGTGTGAGGACTACAATGTGACCATGAAAGATAGAAATGAGTCTAAAGCAAAGCTGTCAGAGTGATAAAAACGTAGTTGGTTTGTCACAGCTGTGTGCAGGAATATGAAAAAATAGCTGCATTTACATGTAATTGTCAAATAGATTTAAAGTAAATTTTTGAAAACTTTTTTTGGCCTTTTGTTGGCTTTATTTGATAGGCACAGTCGAGAGGCAGACGGGAAAGTAGGGAGAAGAATGAAGGGCAGACATGCAGTAAAGGGCTATGAGCTGGAATCAAACCCAGGCTGCTGCATACATGGGTCGCTTGCTCACCCAGTTGAGCTATCTGGGCGTCCATTTTGGTTTGTGTTCAATAACTGCTTGGACACAACTGACTCTCTGCATCTAGACTGAGTATAAACCTGCTCAACATCCCTAACAGAGGCAGCATTATGAATGCAGATGAACACAGGAGCATTCTGTGTACTCATATCCAGCCAAATGTGTAGCCCACCCTTAACTGCTGCTTGAGGCTAGTGGCTCCAGATGTGTTGTTCAATTTCACAGTAGCCGTGGTTGCATTGTAAGTAATGCAGCACCTCCAAGTCCCAGGCCATGGTTCTCTGCCAGAAACCGGTGGACTGCTCCCTCCGGGTTGGAGGGGAGTTGCTTCCCAAAGTGAAGGAGTTCAAGTATCTCAGGATCTTGTTCACGAGTGATGAGAAAATGGAGCGAGAGATGGACAGGCGGATTGGTGTGGCGTCAGCAGTAATGTGGGCGTTGTACTGTGCCATCATGGTAAAGAAGGAACTACGCTGCAAGGATGGTCATGAGCTCTGGGTAGTGGTGGAGCCAGTTGATTTGGTGGTTTGGACATCTACTTCAGATGCCTCTTTGGAGGTTTTCCAAAAAAGTTCACCTGGGAGGAGACCCTGGGGCAAACCCAGAACTCGCTGGAGGGATTATACAGTACATCTCATCTGTCCCGGGAACACTTTGGGATCCCCCAGGAAGAGCTGGAAAGCATTGCTGGGGGAAGGGACGTCTGGAATGACCAGCTTCACCTGCTGCCTCTGCGACCTGGTCCTGCATAAGTGGAAGAAAATGGATGGATGGCAATGCAGGTGCCAAGTTTTGAGAATTAAAAGAGAGAGAGAGTACATCTGCGATGTCCTGAAGTTTTTAGTTTTTTTTCCTGCAAATTCTTTCAGCCTCATTCTTTATAAATGAAAGATCTGACAGGATTTTGGCTGCAAATTCTTGAGGTTCACATCATTACACAGTGTGAAGATCCTTTGACAGAAAGTTCAAATCCATCGGAAGAGTAAAATGTCAAGGGATGATGAGATGGGTGATATACATTGTAGCAGCAGTAAGGAACATTTTGTTGTCTTTCAAGAGGCTCTACAGTTATTGTGCGACAGCCTATTAATACCATATCCAGGCACAATGTCACTGAATCAGATTTTGCTTTTTTGCTCATGTCAATACGTTGAATGAAACACAGTTGTAGGGAGCAATATCAAAATATTATGATTTAATATTAGTCTGGTATAAATGAAGCCTTAAGGTCCATTCTTGTAGTTAATACTGAGCCTTAGTGGAAATATTTCCACAAATGTTTAATGATATTCACATAAACTGACTGACATAAAGTAAGCAAGAGCTGTCAGGGCTGACAATCCGACTTCAGCTAGGTACATGAAAACAGGTGTTCCCACTGGACTGCACAGCTCAGGCTTTGTTTCAAGGTGCAAGGAAACTGCTCACAGCAAAGTTGTTTAAATACAGTGACCTGGTGAATTTAAATGCCCATGGTGGCATGTTTGTCAAGGACAAACAGTGCTACAGGAACAAGTGCTGGAAATCACCTGTAAATTGACAATAACTAACACGTTAGGTTCAACAGACCTTGAAACTGTCACAGTGTAAATGTTTGCTAACACAGTTCAACGAAGTTCACTTAAATGTTCCTTCTGCATTACCACCTGTATTTCTGTTTTTGTGTACGAAATAGTACGAAATGTTGGAAACAGTAAATGAATTGCTGTTGATGCATACAAAAAGCAGTCCATTAGAAGCTTAGTTATTTTCTTTGAAGCTGATGAATATTGCAGTGACTAAGATGTATTAAAAGGGGACCTTGACTTCTGGGGAAATGACATAATTGAGCTTGGGATTTTAATGGAACTGCCTACTCTCAGAACAACTGAATGCCACGGAGAGAACGGGGACACTTTGACTGTCTCTTCCCAACCATCTATGACAAATGACCATATCACTTTCATCAGTTTTAATCTGTTCCACTCAGCGTGGGCTTTAATGTTTCAAAACGAAACAAAGAGTCTATTCATAATTAGAGGGACTGGTCTTCCATTTCACAGGAATCGGTTGGATACATCTAATGAATGTGATCCTGACCCAAGCACAGCCCATTTAAATGGATGAACAGAGATGGAAAGGCAGGTTCTCCTATTCCCTACATATGCCCATTATGAGAGTGAGAGTGACTGTGTTCTCTATTTGTGCTTGTGAGCACACAAGCACAAGTACTCCTCTGCTACAAAAAACCTCTGTATTTCTGTCAAACATTTCACCCAAGCAAGCCAGACCGCTTTCCTACTGACTGACTGCATAAGCTTAACTCCCAAGCATGGCGGCGGTGCCCTCGCCATCTGGCCATGACTGAACACCACTCTGGTGATATCCCAGGGGAGCGGTATGCACCTTGAGTCACATCTTCAAAATTGCCTATCATCTTTCCAAACAACCACCTCTGCAGATCCTGAAAGTCTATCCATCTTTAAAACTTCCAAACTCAGTTTGAACTTCAAGAATGCATTTACAGGGTGGGGGCTTTTGTTTTTCCAAACATCATAAGCATGATAAATGTGCTGCAGAGTCAACCTATCACATTTTGCCCACCCACTTCCTGGCAGCACAGGGCTTATACACCTTTTTCATCTGACAAACTGGTTGAAAATAAATACACACAGCAAGGACAGTTATCTGATGATGGAGTGATAAAGTATAATCGGAGCAAAGTGGATTTTAAACCTGCTGTGAATGTCCACCTGCTACTATCTGATATGATGTGACACATTTTACTGGGGCAGGAAATCACTTACTTTAATTCAGCTTAAAATACTAACAAAATAGAAAAACAAGTGTGAAAAGCAGGATTCATTTGCTGTGGCATTTCTGATAAAATAGTTCCTATAATATGTAAAGGTATATCACAGGGTGATGCACATTGAGATTGGGGTGTTATCTTATTAGGGGTAAGTCTGTTAACTGTGCCTTCTGTGGTGATTATTTAGATATCTTTTGGCTTGTTAAGCTAACAAGTTGGCCAAAAGGGCTTAAGCTTATGAAAACTTAATGGGAATGCCAAGTCAATGATTACAGACCTAAACACAGTATGCCCGCTTACATGCCCAGTCATTGCACAGAGTGTTTTTTGAATAAAACTCCACATTTCCACATAGCTCAGTGTTCACAAACAAATCAACCAGAACTTTAATCATAACTATGGGAAGCTCTGTAAAAAGCTGATGTGTTTACAAAACTCCTTCAGAACATCTTTTCCAGTCCGGAATTTGCCTCAGGTACTCCAAAAAAGTAAATTTTTTGCAGTGAATTACAGAGAGACTGGACTGTGCCAAGAAGCTGGAATAATCAATGAGCTAACAGGCAATTCAGGTGTTCGACTTGTTGACACTAGCTAGGTTAGTTTAGCACATGCTAGCTATGTAACATACAGAGAACACACAGACTGTAGTGATACATACGTCTTGTAACAAAATATTTCACTAAACTCGTTTCACATGTGGCAGAATAATCCGTTTTGTCACAATGTTACTGAAAGATAAAAGCTGATTAGCCTCTGATTATCTTCTCTCCTGTGGCTGACGTGCAGTTTACATCCATTCGTAATGAAATACAGTTCCTTGCTTTGAACAACATGGGCTTAGTTCGTATACAGATTTACAGACATAAAGCAAAACTATGTGAAAGCGAGGCGGAAAAGCTACAAGTTCCAAGAGTTCCTCCCAATCTACAGTACAGTTAACAGCATGCTCACAATAACAATTCTAACACGCTGATTTTTAGCAGTATAAATGTCACTCAGGAAAGATGTTGTTTTTTTGCATGCTAATGTAAAAAATATACAGTTTGTTAGGTTTTTACTACTTTTTTCTTCAATTCATCTAGACTGTCCCCGCTGGTGAGGCTGTTTGGCCAACTACAATCTGACCACTTTCCAATATTAATACACCACTACATCTAATCGCACTAAGTCTAATAGGACTACTGCATGGGTTTTTCTCTGAATGTAAGTGCAGCAATCATTTTCCGTTTTGTCCTCAACAACAAAAAGACAGAGAAGCCCTCACCTCCACCAACTTTACAATGTTGACATGGTCCAGTTTCTTAAGGATGGCAATCTCTTGGTAGACCCTTTCCAAGGGTCCTAAGATTTTGGGATGCTCCCCCTGGGCTGCTTTTGGTCCTCTTGGGGGTGGGCGACCTGCAGACCACCACACAGACACACATGCTTAGTCTTGTTATAACACAATTAAAATTCTGATACAACATTGGTTATATTTTGCTGCATGCTAATCACGTCAGCACCCCACACTCCCTTTATGTCTGTCATTTTGGAGGGTTTTGAAACTACTGTTTAGAAATGTGTCACTAGTTATACATTTTAAAAAAATGTTCATCTTTACATAATTAATTCTGTAATGCACCTGCAGACCAGCACAGAGGATCACACTTCTTTGCAGATCCGTTAGTTGTCTATGCTTCTTTGAAAAGTCTCATATCTGTATACTGAATGTCAGGGTTCTTCTCCACCTGACAAATTCTGTTAGATAAAAGGCATTCATCCCAACCTCACACTCCTTAATGGTGCTATCTGTAATTGTGATTACTGGTTAACATCCACTTCGACAGTGAATTGTGTGAGTGTCTCATGTGATGGTGTGGCTCATTCATCTTTGCACACTTTCAGCAGTTTGTAGAGCCATTATTAGAAAACAGATGATGGTGCATGAACCTCCAGGAATACAGAAATTCCTGGAGGCTCCTTTTCTTCCACTCTTACCTGCTTCATTTTCTTTTGTTGTATTGGTTATTATTAGTTAAAACTACGTTGATCTGTTTTTCTCTGCTTTCTTCTTCATTAGAATACAACAGAATAAATGAGAACTTACGTGGGAAACCACACTGCTTCATTAACTTCTTCTTGGACACCAACTTCATGGCCTGGGAAAGTAAAAAGGGATTTAGATCATAGGGGATGACCAAATGCGGAAAATAATATTCCAAATGAGAATAAGTTATGTTGGCAAGCAACAAAACATAATAAACGCTGAATTTAGATGTAAACTACAAAACATTCTAATGCAGACCATGTAAGGTCATTATATTCAGTTCAATTCAATTTTATTTATATAGCGTCAATTACAGTCAAATTGTCTCAAGAAGCTTTACAGAACCCGTATGCCTGACCCCCAGAGCAAGCCCAAAGGCGACAGTGGCAAGGAAAAACACCCTTTTAACAGGGAAAAAACCTCGAGCAGAACTCGGCTCTATATAGGGGGGAGCCATCTGTCTGCTGGCCGGGCGGGTTGTGAGGGACAGAGGAGGGCAAGGGGGAGGGATGGGAGGAGAGGGAGGGGTGGGAAAGCAAGGAAAACACAACACACATTTGGATACATGCATGACAGGATATGTGACACAAACAAAGTATAAGCTAACATTGAAAACTGACTCATAGTTTACTCTTATGATGTACGGCTCTGAAATTAAACATACTACATATATAGCTAGCAGTAAAATATATATATATATCTGACCTTAAATAACATAAAACACTGTCAAGATTAAACTAGAAACTAAACTGCTAATGCAACCTTCAGCAGTGTTAACACAAGATACATCAAAGCATGAAACATGAAAGTTAAGCACCAGTGTATCTACTATCTGTGTTATTCTGTTTTGTAAAAGGTCAGTTGACTATCTGAGGACATTGAATCTTTCACAGAATAAAAAGCATCAATTGGGCAACAGTGTGTGTGTGTGTGTGTGTGTGTGTGTGTGTGTGTGTGTGTGTGTGTGTGTGTGTGTGTGTGTAGGTGTGTGTGTGTGTGTGTAGGTGTGCTCAGCTGCTGGCTATACTTGTGGGGACCAAATGTCCCCGCAACTGTAGGAAAACCGAAAACAATGTCACTTGTGGTGACCTCATTTCGGTCCCCACAAGTTTAAACAGTGTTTTCTTGGCCATGTTGTTGTTACTGAAAAAAGTAAAAGTTCAAAAACGTTTCTTTAGGGTTAGGCATTGTTTTGGTCTGGGTTAAGGTTAGGGTTAGGGTTAGGGGTTAGATATGAATGGTAGTCAATGGTATGTCCCCACCAGTATAGATAAACAAACATGTGTGTGTGTGTGTGTGTGCGTGTGTGTGTCAGTGAGAAGAAACTCAAAGTAATAATGGCATCTTGTTGCAAGGAATTGGCCATGCAAATGAAGAAGAAAGAAAATAAAATAACAAGACTGTCAATGCGTTTTCATTGATTAGTAATTCATGATAAGGTGGAGCATTTTTTTTTTCTGCTATTTGCACACCACAAACTGATGTGTGACTGATGTACAGCTCAGTGCTTTCCTTTAAAATTGCGGTCGCCATGACTATGACTGTGCAAAAAAAAAAAAACAGGTTTGGCAAAGAAAGCAGAACCTCCCCTGTAGACAGTTGCCATGGTGTGCTGCCTGAGTGTTTGTGTGTGCACAGACTTGTGGGAGGGTGGTTAATGTGGGGAAATGAAGCACCTCACATGCACACAGTCATCAGACAGTTAAAAATTGTCCAGCAATGATCAGAATTCCTGCAGCTTTTGTTGAAAAGCTCATATCTTTCTAGAGGCACAAACATTTGGATCTCTAGAAAATAGCTTCCTTTACAAAAGCTACATTATGACTGCGTAGGTAGGTGTTGGTGCATCATTTATTTTACCAAACTTGAAATTGAGGATGACTGTATTTTACTTTTCAAACAAAACATGGCTCTATTTGTGCAAAGCACAACAGCACAGACAATCAAAATGAATTGTGAGTTCAGCTGAAAATCAGTCTTATGCTGACGAGGTACAGTGAGTTGTGTGTGGTGCTGATCAAAGGCAGCCAAAAGTGCATCAGTAGCAACTATATTTTGTGGGAGGTGGAAGACAAGATGGTTTGAGTATGATTTAAGGCATTATACTGTTCTTTCACTGCACCACTGAGCCCTCTCTGAAGTCTTCATCACTCTAATCTGGAGACCTGCAAAGCTTTGCAAGTAAACAAGATGTGTGGTCAGACACAAAATCACAAAATGTTATACTCAAAGTATAAAGGTTGAATAAGGTAACCTTTGCTGAGTGTTGACAGAAGGCCTGGATTGAGCTCCAGGGCAAAAATAAGCTGTGGTTCCATACTGACCACAGCTCGTGTCATTGTCTGTACAATATGTACAGAACCAATCACATGGAAGAGGTATATTTCAATGAGTTAAGTGATAATTATACAAAAATGAATTTACTATAAACCAACATGTACATGTAATATAAAATAAATGCTAAATATTATTATTATATTATTATATATATATATATACAAGGATTATACCTTTACTGTTTTTACCATTTTAATTGTCAAACTCACAAAGTGCACCTCAATGGAAACAGCACAACTGTTGCTAGAAGTAGAGAAAATTTAAAAATGTCTTCTGTGTAATGTGACACACTTAGAATGCCATAAATCTTAAAACATGGTAGTTAAATTTCTGTGCTTGCACTAGGGAAAGTTTGTCTCTAGCCACTGTGGCTAAAGTACTAGAATTTTGTTTAGCCACATTTTTCAAATGCATTCAACTTCATCCAACCCACTATCCTCAAAGACAAGCTCACAGACATGGGAGTGGATCCTTCCTGTGTTTCATGGATCACAGATTACCTGACAGGAAGGCCACAGTTTGTCAGACTGGGGAACTGTGTTTCTGGGACATTAATGAGTAGTACTGGGGCTCCACAAGGAACAGTCCTGGCTCCATTCCTGTTCACTCTGTATACATTTAACTTCAAATACAGCACTGAGTCCTGCCACATTCAGAAATACTCTGATGACACTGCTATCGTGGCATGTATCAGAAATGGACATGAAGCTGAATACAGAGATTTGATAAGTGCCTTCAGTGACTGGAGTCACAAAAACTGCCTGCTACTCAATGCCTCAAAGATGAAGGAAATTATCATAGATTTCCACAGATCCAAACCTCCTCTTCAGCCAGTGAACACTTGTGGCGTGGACATCGAGATGGTGACATAATATAAATATTTAGGTGTCCACCTTGATAATAAGTTGGACTGGTCTACAAACGTAGACTTTATCTACAAAAAGGGCCAGAGCCAACTTTTTTGCCTCAGAAGACTTCGATCACTAGACATCTGCAGTAAGATGCTGCAGATGTTTTATCAGTCTGTGGTAGCAAGTGTCCTGTTTTATGCTGCAGTCTGCTGGGGAGGCAGCATAAAACAGAAGGATGCAAGGCGTCTGAACAAACTGATTAAAAAAGCTGTCTCTGTGGTTGGAATCAGATTGAACACATTGGAGGATGAGGTGGAGAGACGGGCACTGAGCAAGATGGAGTCCATTCTGACAAACATGGATCATCCACTTCACATCTGCCTCAATGAACAACAAAACATCAGTGGACGGCTCCTATCCCTGTGCTGCAGGACCGAAAGATTTAGGAAATCTTTCTTGCCCTCAGCAGTCAGGTTATTCAATTCAAAATTAAACAGATAAGAACCCTGACAACTGAATTTCCCTTCGGGGATGAATAAAGTGATTCTGATTCTGATTCTGATTTAGCCACACTTTTCCAGTATCTGTGCTGCGATGAGCGCAGCTTGGTGCAGGGTGGGTGTGGGAGGGGTGTCCCCTCCATTGAAAAAATGGAGTCCTTTTCCTGCATTCTGGTAAATTTTGAGGCCAAAAATTATGTTCAATATTGCTTCGGTTTATTTCAACATATACTCGGTAGCGCTCTTTAGTAAAGGAGACGCGGTTTGTTATTTTCTTTGATTATCGCTCGGCAAATTATGAAAAAGTTGTAAGTTAACCCTTTGTTCACATTTATTAGGCATAGGGGGACCATATTCTGTTTCTCAGAAAAGAGGACACACTTCCAGCTCGCGCACGAAAAATTTTCTGTTTTTTTTCCCCCCCATTTATAGGGGTTTTCCGTGGGTCAGGGGGCTTTCTGTGCTTCAAACTCAGTTAAACAAATATTCTGAATTCATCAGAAAAGAACACTTTACCTGGATATACAGAAAAATAGCCCAAAACACTCACAAACAGTTGCTTTATAAATAATATATTTATTATTTAAAGCAATTCTCCTAAACAATATAATCAGCCACATACAAATATGGCATGCTCTAGTCTTTAATAGTTATTGATTAAACTAGAAACTAAACTGCTAATGCAACCTTCAGCAGTGTTAACACAAGATACATCAAAGCATGAAACATGAAAGTTAAGCACCAGTGTATCTACTATCTGTGTTATTCTGTTTTGTAAAAGGTCAGTTGACTATCTGAGGCCATTGAATCTTTCACGGAATAAAAAGCATCAATTGGGCAACAGTGTGTGTGTGTGTGTGTGTATGTGTGTGTGTGTGTGTGCGTGTGTGTGTGTGTGTGTGCGTGTGTAGGTGTGCTCAGGTGCTGGCTATACTTAAGAGAAATAATCATCTCTCTTAAGTCTGACACTTACACCTTAGTTAGGAAAAGTGAGGTAGAGTACCATTCTTCAAAATAACCTCCAAATTATCAATTATGTAAAAATAGAAATGCCTCAAAATATTAAACAAAAAGAAAAAAGAGAGGTAGCCTATTCTTCAATGTTCAGTTAGCCCATTCTTCAAAATAATGTGTCTAATGGCAAATGAAAAAATATAGAAATAATGCCTCAAGTCAACAGTCCTTTTTTCCTTCTTTTTCCTTCTCTTATTAGCTACAGAAACATAAGTCCCAGCTTTGCAGACTGTACATTCTGCCTCCCATTTGACACGACCCGGACGAAAACAGGGGTACTTTTTTCGCATTTCACCAGTGAAATGACATTTGCGTTTCGGCTTTTTCTTTCTGTTCGAGTGTTCTCTCGCAGTGTGCCTACCTGCCTGTCAGCCTGCGAGGAGTGAGTGAGTGTGGAACGCCTCTGTACTGATTTGTGAATGAATGAATGCACGTTCCGGGGTTCGGCTCAAACTCCGCCTCTCAGAGCATGTTTCCAAAGGAACCATTCAATGTGAATGAAAAATACACTGGTCTGTGATGCGCTCAAGCTAGGCAAGATCAAAAACCCGGACATTTGAAGGACTTCATAAACGCCGACCTGACAGGCCGGACAGCCTCTCAAAAGAGGACATGTCCGGGCAAAAGAGGACGTATGGTCACCGCAAAATTAGTTTCGCCACTGTGGCTAAACATGCTAAAAATGGCTTCGCTATCCTGAGGAAGGCTTCGCCTATGGCGAAGTGGGGAATGGCTAGCGCAAACACAGAATTTCTTTATTTATTGTACAAAATTAGAAAAAAAACTGTGATCGACACATGCAACATTTTTCTAAGTACTCACAGGCGTTAACATTACAGAAAAGAAATGGTGGCTCTACATACCATGGATATTTTACTATTTACATTTTTAATTTGTGTCCATACTTGTCTCCTATCTGCTTCATGGAAACACAGCCTGCGGTTCAGCCCAGTACAGCCAAAAAGTGAGGTTCCAGCTGAATCATTAATTACAAAAAATCTAAATTTTAGTTTCGTTTAAACAAACAAAAAAACATTGACACTTCACATCACATTTTATTGTTTCTGGTTCTAATAAATGGTGTATTTTGGAGATTAAAAAAATAACTACCTTTCAAACCCACCAGCAAATCTGTCATGTTCAGAGGGTTTAATTCCTCCTCCCACCAGTTTAACATGAGTTAAATGAATATGTTATTAATTAAGTTTACTTTGGCCAATAAAACGTGATAAAGGGCATAATCACAGTTGGATGTCTACCAGTCAGTCATAGTTTGGGGTTTTAGCTGAAGTTGTTTCTGGAGAACATTGTTGTTTTACTTCCTGCCTTTCAGCTTTTCCAACCGGTTTTTGTGTGTAACCTGCGTGTCATTAGTCAGTCAGTCCTTTGTGTATTTATAGTTATATATCAGTTTCGCTCTTCACCTTCGTTGCTTTGAGTTTTCTGAACCTTTTGGCCACACCGTAAACTCAGCTTTTATTCTGTGTGTTGTTGTTTGCCTGTTTTTCATCTGTTATCAGTTTAAAGTTAGAAAAGCTCACTTTGTTGGAGCTGCTTCCTCCCACTATCAAGTTGTGCGCACTGTAATTACACAATGCAGCCAGCACATGCATGACTTAAAGACCATAAGTATGTACCACTAAGTCCTTTAACACTCACTTGGACAAGATTTTGACAAAAAATTTTGACATTCTGATTCACTTTAAAACTGACCACTGCTGCTTCATCAACATAAATAATCATCAGTATCCTTCTAACGATGCTGATGCCAAGACTGAGAACTGAAGCAACTAAACTAAACACAAAACATTCTTTCTCACAAAAAGGCTATATGTTCTTAAATAAACAATTGATCCTGTCATGGTCATTCTTCAGATATGGTCTCTCCTGTGTATGGTGTCAGTGATATTAGCGCATATTGTACGTGGACTCACACTGCAGACGCTCTGTATGCAAAAATCCAATCAGTTTCATAAGCCAATTCTGATTGCCAGGAAACAGAATCACCCTTCCATGCCGCCATTACTCATCTCCTCCTCTCCTGATTCCTGTCGTTATTTCAGATGCGTCTGTCATTTGAGCCAGTTTGCAGTAACCCACAATCTGTCCCGGAAGATAACATTTTCTATTACTGTCAATAATCAGTGTCAAACATGAGACATCCCACACAGACTGAAACAAAAACAGGAAAACTAAATGTAGACACGTGCAGTAAAAGCCTAAAGGTACCTACAGACACCCAGAATTTCTGCAGATAGAAGGAATAGGCTGAAGAGGAAGAAAAAGTTTTCATTCATTTTCAGGCTCTCAGGCATCAGACTGAGTCATTCTGACAAGACGAAGGCTCCATTTAAAGCTGGATTCTCTCGTATTGCTACATTCTCTGCCTTCTCTGTTTACATATATTTATATATACTACTACTGTGTTTTCCTGGTGGTATTTTTATAAGGAAACATTATTTGAAAGGCAAGTTTTTCCTAGTAGCGGAGTTGGTACATTTATGTAAGACACACTAGCTGGGTGCAGATGGTGGGTGTACAAGTAGAGGAGTTAGTCAGAAACCCATCCAAATGTTTTACCACATTTCCAGCAAAATTCACAAAAGAAAGTCTGATTTATGCTTGTTTCCATCCACCATTGCTAATGTGGATTTTTGAGCACAGCTTTTGAATTCCGATGAACTATAGTTGAGGACAAAATTATTAGTCCTGCAGAAATTACAAAACATTTTCCTAAAATTCGGTTTGATAAAATCAAACACTCACCAGTGATATTTAGTAGCTTTTGGTACATTTGGAAATTTAAAAATACATTTTTAGGCATACTTTACACCAAATATAGTGATGGAGCATCATGGTGTGGGGCTGTTTTGAAGCCTCAGGCACAGGGAGCCTTGTTCTGCTGCATGCTATCATGAAAGGAGAAAATTATGTTGACATTTTTAGGAATAATATGAAGAAATCTGCTCTTAGTCTACGCTTAGGTTGTTGCTGGGTCTTCCAGCAAAACAATGACCCAAAGGATATGTCAAAATTGGTCCAACAGATCTTAAAGGACACCAAAACCAAGATCCTGGAGTGGCCCACACAGGGCCCACATCTCAGTCCTATTAAGAATCTGAGTGGGTGCTCAAAGTGAATGTCCATGCTCAGAAACCATGCAGTTTGGACCGGCTGAAACAATCTGCATTGAAAGAATGGACCAAAATCTCTGGAGTGACATGTGTCAACGTGATGAAGAACTACTTGAAGAGGGTACTGTCAGTTGTGGCTCAGAAAGGGTACACTACTAACGACATTAATGTCCAAGAAGCTAATCCTTTTGGCCATGCCATTTTTGTCTTTTCTTGTTTCATCTTATTGCATCAATAAAATATCTTTATCAAACTTGGTAAACATTTTGTGTTTTGTCATTTTATAAACAAAGTAGAACTATGTCTACTCATGGTCATTTTTGGGGAGAAATTAAGGGTTTTGTCTGATTTCACAAGGGGTGCTCAAAATTTTGACCTCAACTGGATTGGGACAACCAGTTCTCCAGTTGGTGCAATTGTACATTTGCAGAAGACAGGGCAAAAAGATGACAAATTAAAAGAGTGCCAGTAAAAAAAAAGGTAAAACATGTTTGTTGTCAACAAAATTACCTCCCATGCTTTTTTCTAAATACACTTTTAAACTTGTTAGGAAACAAGAAAAGATTAGAGGGGATTCATGAGTACAAAAAAGACAGCTGTGGTCACTTAAAACAGCTGCCACTTAGAAAAAAAAGGGGTCACTTGTCTGATAGTAAATTTCCTAGCAAAAAATTGAAACAAAGAAATGGAAATGTGGCACTGGCATTTGTTGGGGAAGGTTACAGTTCACACATGACTCAACACTGATCAGATGCTTTTGTCTGAGGTATTTTCTGCAGAAGAGTGAAAGTTTATTGATGTTTTACTCACTTTATTGTCTACAGAATTATTCATTCACCAAAAGTGGTTTCAATCGCTTTTTAATTTAAGTTTAAGTTTATTAATGCGCAAACTGAAAATGTGCGCAACAGATGGATGGAAAGGTAATCAGGGAACCTAAAAGCATAATTCTTTAGATTCCTCTTATATCCCACTGCTCCCAAATCACACTTCCAGTGTGTAATTCAGGATTTTGAGATTTGACTCCTTTCCATCTTCTGCTCACAAAGAAGTCTCCCCACCTAACCTACTTTTCAAAAACGCTCTATGTCGACTGGCATTTTCCCTTACAGTTTTAAACATGCTGCTGTTTATCTTTTCATTGAGAAGACCTCTCTGGATCCTTTGTTTCAAAGTAATTTCTAACCCATCTCTAAGCTGTCATTTAGATTTGAGATAACATAGTCTTCACACGACACACCTATTAAGAACAATAATCTTTTTTTTTTTATTTATACCTGATTGAATCAAGATCTCTAAGTGCTTATTGCCATCCACTGATTCACGCTGACTGCTCTCCATTTAAACTGTCTTTCAGCTCAGCCTCTGTCACGGTGGACTACAATGTCCTAATCAGCTGTTTGAAAAACTACACTATATCAGTGATATTATGCATCTCATGTATGACACGCTGCATGTCCCCATAAAGTGTGCTGCCATCAATGGACTATATATATATATATATATATATATATATATGAAAGTCTTAAAACACATTAAATTTTTATTGCAGAAGCATACTCTCAAACTGAAAATTGAAGAAAAATGTATTATAGGAGAAGATTAGGTGCTATTTTTTTGGCAAAAGGGGGTCGTACAAAGTATTAACATCAGGGGTGCTAATAACTGTGGCACACATGATTTGATGTAAAAGGATTATTTCTTAATGTGTGATTTTTTTTCTCCACTGAATAAATGCACTTAAAGGTTGGATTTTCCTCTTTTTTTTCCCATTGTGGTCCTATACTATTTAGAAAAAAACCCTGAATTTATTAGAAACTAAAGAACACATCTTAACCAGCGGTGTCAATAATTATGGCACACACACACACACACACACACACACAAGCACACATACATATATATATGTGTGTGTGTGTGTGTGTGTGTGTGTGTGTCAATATATATTGAAGGAAAACTGGCAGTAGATAATCAGTACACATTTTGCTGATATACTGAATATGATTTATTTATCAATATTTTGGCAGATATATTACTTAAGACATCCACATTGTTAATAAAACACTCTTTAGGGAGAAATAAGCATTTGCCATTGCAAATTACTATCTCCATGTGGGACTGGGTTACATACTGCTGTGTATCTAAACAGCTCTGCAAGTTGGCATAATTTAAGCAGCATGTCATTATTCCACTCAAGTATGTAAGTTTATAAACCCCCCCCCCCCCCCCCGTGGTGTATTTCCTTCAGTGTGTGGGGTTTATCTTTTTCCTGATATATACATCCGGCTGTTTGCAGGATGTGTATATCCACAGTTTGCAGCTTTAGTCAACATGACTCATCTAAACACTTTCATTGTTGTTACTGTACAGGCCAGCTTAGTTATGTTAAAGCAAAAAACAGCTTACATTTGCAACAGGCTGACATACTACAGGGTAATTCACCTTGATGGAAACGCCTAAAATGACCCTGTGTCCATGTGCTGCCTCGTATCTAGACTCTTCTTTGTCACGGAACTCAGTGTGGATCATACACATAGCAACAGCAGCACTGCTTTGAATTTGGATCAGGTCTCCAGACTAACTTATTTCCTAGGAGCACAGTGGCCCCTAACTTAAAATTTTAGGAGCACAAGCAGAAAATTTAGGGGCGCACACCAAAATCGACTTGCAAAGTAAATATTCACATTTTCTCTCATTTTCACTGATAAATACTTGCACAATAAATGCAGAAACTATGTTTTGAATTCACAATTTATTGTGCAGCAGTTGACACAACATAACAAGAAAAGTATTCAGAGAGTGCAGTAGTCCACCAAGGCTGCTCAGTTGATGTATAATTTCTAACAGATGAAATCTGTAATAAAAAATAACCTTGTGCTGAGTACAGACATGTGCTATGCATGTGAACGTTATGTATTTATACTGAATCACGTGTAAATTACTCTTATAAAGGTCTGTTGATCAGTTCATCAATTTTGGCAAGCCTTTGTTTTGCTAGTGTTAAAATGACTGTTTCCTCCAGGCATTTATTTTGAAGATGTATTTTTAATGCTACGGGCTTTTATTTTGTGACCATTTCAGCAGCACAGGAAGTGTTTCTCTAAGAAGAGGTTTTTTGACATGACAAAGACGCTGCAGAAAAGTCCGACAATCCACGTAAAGTTGAAAGAAAACGGTTTCACGCTGTTGCTGTCTAGCAAAGGATGTGTCAAAACTTATAAGCAGCTGGAATAAGGACAGAAAGGTGAATTTGTGTTCAAAATAAGGCTGAGCGTAAATAAAGGTTTTGTGAAACATCAGAACCTCCCCCTCACTCGCCCTCCGCTCTCACTCACATTGGCCCGTCTTCTTTTTGGTGTTCGTTCCTTTCTTCTTCTTTTGGAGTTAATGTCGGTTAAACCATAGATATGAATAGTAGATGCGCTAGCCCGCTGTAGCAGCCGGCTAATCGACGTGCCTATGTGGCGGCCATCTTGACGGGAGCAAAGTTCCCATTCAAAGCAATGCATGTACACTGAAGATATATCATAATTTGCTCATTTCTCAACCAATTTTCGTGTGGTTTACTTTATTGTCAACATCAAAACATGTACTATTAATAGAAATATGTGATCTAAAAAAAAAAAAACACTGGAAAAGCCTTCCTACAAATGTAACCTGCAATTTTAGTTTGTCACATTCTTTAGGTCCAGAGGTCAGGGACTCTTTCAGTTCAGCCATTACATATATAAATGTAAATGCCTGCATACATAGAAAATATTTTGACATCAAAAGATTTAATTGTAAATGTAATCTATTTATTTCTTATTAAGATTAATTATATATATATATATATATACACACACACACACACATATAACAAGGAGCTAGACTAGAACAGGATAGAGTTTATTTACATTTACAATAAACACAATTATTAATATTAACTTTTTATTTTTTTATCCCTCTCTTTAGGATGATATATGCATATAACAATGAGAGACTAGAACAGGATAGTTTAACTTTTACAATAAACAACTTAAGTGTCTTTGACATTGTTGAAAAATGTTTGCTGCAGAGCACCGACTCATCACTTGCCGCAAACCCCACCCTCCTCAGAGCTGCTTCCCACTTCCTCCTCGAAAGTCTTTGGGAAACCTACATGGAGTAAGAACTATAGACAAAAAAGTAAATAAGTCTGTACACAACAACATATCTAAAAATAAATCATGCTACTAAATTAAGGACAAAGAACAGAAGTAGCCAATATACTGGAGACCAGAGCAATTTAATTTGATCAGTATAACATTGTTTAACATTTCAATTATGTGAGAGCAGTCCTGAAGAATTGCCTGTAATCCCAATCATGAAATGGGTTTGGAGGAATAACATAGATGTTAATCTGGATATATACAAGTTAGGCTTTATAACTACTAATTGTAGTATTGGTGGTAATAATAGTAATGTGACTACTACTAGTAGTAGTGGTAATACACCAACTACTGCTGCTGATACTGTCTCTGCTACTGCAACTTGTAATACTATTAAAAATGCTGGCACTACTTCTACTACTCTAATGGCTATTTATACTACTACTGCTGCGTGTACTTTTAGTATTACTACTACTACTGCTTGTACAGCTATACTACAGCTACTAATAATCGTCTGGTGTTTGGTTGTCCAGCTGTTAGCTTGCGTTAGTGTTTTGCTAGCGGCTAACTGGTTAACTCTCATAGACTCTGAACAAGATTTAACAATGAAAAAAGAACCAAAAAAAATTCTTACCTATGGAAAGTTATTCCAAGTTTCCTTGTCTCCAACGTTCGACGTAGTGTGCAATTAAATGCAGCGCAATGAGCCAGCATTGTTCCTTTTTTTGTTTTCGCCCCGTCAAAGGAAAAAAAACTGAAATTTTGACCCGACTAGCCTTGTGTCATTTGTGCATGACTGTCTACTGGACTGAAGTGTGGAGCAGAAGTTTGTCGGCAACAAAAAATATTCAATAGTAATTCAAAAAAAAAAAAAAAAAAAAAAAACGACAAATTTACTGGTCGCACATGTGCGAGTAGATGAAAAATACTCTAACTCGCTCAAATTTTGGTCACAAAATGCGACCATTTAGTCGCAGTCTGGAGCCCTGTTGGATGCATTTCAAATGGCATCTGAAGCCACTTTTATTTCCAGATTTCTTCCACAGCAACTGATGCAATTCAAGGGAATGAAACTCACAGCTAGGCAACAAGGAGCAAGAAAAAAAATCAATAGCACTGGTCCTCTGTCTAGACAAAGCAGGCTGAGAGGCTTGAGCTCAGAGGAGAAATGAAGCTGTATGACAGAGAAAATCTCACTGTATCCACTTACATAGTGTTTGTCATCATCTTCATTGTAGGCAAGTTTGACCACACCGTAAGAGCCCTGCAACACAACAAGACTGATTTTCATATGAGGTCTTAGCAAAACAAAAATTAACTGATAACTTAATGATAAACCCAAATCCACAGTAAAATATTGTAGTTAAAGAGCAGAACTGCTGAGATCTTCTGGTTAGGTTCTGAAAGCATCAATTGGTGAACAGACGGCAGCACCATACTGACAGAATGTTTTCAAGGCAGCACCGTTTGCATTCAAAAACAACATTTTTATTATTTGGCAGCACAGAATGGCTCCTCCCACACAAACGCTTCCCAAAGATGTGTGTTTACCATCAGAGCCCTTTTTGTTTTTAAAATTTTCTTCTTAGATGAGTGTAAATTAGTAACATAGCAGCCAAATGTTCAAAGAAATTAAGAAACTTTGACAGTTTGGACACTCAAAAGTGCCACTTGACTCATTATTTGTCCTTGGAACTCTATACTCAACATTTTACAAATGCGACAACAAGGCTGTTAAAATCAAAATCCACCCTGATCATTCTGCTCACTGCTTCAGGTTAACATCTTCAAATTCTCGTCAGATCCCAAATGAATACCTGCAAAAGAAATATATCAATCCTATATTTATGTTTTATCTTTTTGATCTGACATCTCTGCAGAGCCTTTTGTTTCGAATGCCTACCTAAAATTGATGCTTTTTGCAAATGCCTGGCCTTGCCTTGTATAATGATGAACACTTCACTCCTTTCAGTTTCTTAGTTTTCCAAATGTTATCTGTTATATATTCTATATCTGTTGCATTCCTGCACGCGTTAACCACAAAAATGATTATCACTAAATGTTACTCTCTGACATGTGCACCCTGAGTGGATCAGATTTGCAGCACTAACAGCTGCTGAGTGTGCCTTCTATAAAGTTTGCTGCATACATAGTGTTTACGTCAGCCTTCCATAATACTAATATTTGGTAGAATTTTGCTTTTTGTACAGTGGGGATTGAAAGTTTGGGCACCCCAAGAAAAAATTTGTTTTAATGTGCATAAAAAAGCCAAGGAAAGATGGAAAAATCTCCAAAAGGCATCAAATTGCAGATGAGACATTCTTATAATATGTGAAAAAAAAGTTAGATTTTATTTCCATCATTTACACTTTCAAAATAACAGAAAACACAATAATGGAGTCTGCAAAAGTTTGGGCACCCTGCAGAGTTTATAGCATGCACCGTTCCCTTTGGAAAGCTGAGACCTGACTGTTAGGTCTGCTAAAGCAGACTCTAGATAGGCCCCTCCTTCCCTGTGTTTTTTTTCTCTCCTTTTCCTTCAGGTGCACTGGGTGCTGCAGCGGCAGGTGAGGCCAATCTCTGAGGGCAATCAACTGAAGCAGGAGCAGGTGCACCAGTACCACTCTACTCAACTTGCCTCACAATATAACCAGGCTTCAGTCACCGGATCATAAACATCCATTTCGCCCTTCTTCCTGCTCTGGCTCACCTTCGTCTGGATATCTGGTTTTGTCTACGGCCCAAACCCATTCCTCCCTCTGGACACGTTGCTTAATTCATCTCAGTCATCTTCATGGCTTCCAACCCCGTCAGCCTTGCCCTGCCATCGCAGCCCCCTCCACAGCTCCTTGGACCCTCAGCCCCTCTTCAGTTTCCCTAAACTCTGGTCACAGTAAGCCATGCCTCAGTTAGGGCGGTTAATTGTTTATAGAAGGCCAGTGAAGTTGTACAATTTAAGTTTTATAGAATTTTGAGATTTGTCCTACAGTTATCGTTGCCCTGCGACTTCCTTAGTTTAGCCTTGTGCAATCTTGTGCTGTTTGCCTTGTTTTTTGAGACCCTCCTATTATAGTGTCCTTGAGTATTTTCCTCGCATTGAGCAGTAATTCTTTTGAGGAACTCTCTGACCTTAGTTATTATCAGCACAGTTATAGCTCTTTGTATAATTCTAGTAATTGCAATTAGTTCAACCTTAGTTTTAGTATTATTTTGCACACAGCATTCCTTCCCAGGTTTTACCTGCTGAGGGTTTGTTTAGGATTTTTTGTTTGTTTGTTTTTTGCCCAACCCCTAGGGGCACCATAGTTTCCTAAAGCCCATTTAGTTCTGTGCCTGGGATTTTCCTATTACTGGGAATTGTAGTTCTTTATCCTAGCCTTTTGTGAATAAATCATTAATACATCACCTGTCTCTTTCGCTCTCTTTTCCTGCGCTTGAGCTCACTCTACAAAAACCTAACACTGACATTCTCATGGATTGTTCACAATCATCGTGTGGAAAGACCAGGTGAGGCCAATCTCAAAGGTTTTTAATGCTCAGACTCCTCCGACCTTGCCCCAACAATCAGCACCTTGGGATCTTCTAAGCAGTTGTCTAGAACACTGAAACTGAAAATGGTTGCAGCCAGTGGCACAGGGAACATTTCACGAGTAGAAGGAAAAATGGACTCAATAAAATTTCAGATTTTGGATGCTAACTTGATGCCATCTGTGGAAAAAGCTGAAGTTAAAGAGAGGATGGCTTCTACAAATGGATAATGATCCTAAACATACCTCAAAATCCAAGAGCCGTAAACTGAAGGTTTTGCCACGGCCTTCACAATCTCCTGACATCAACATGATTGAAAATCTATGGATAGACCTTAAAAGAGCAGTGTGTGTGACAGCCCAGAAATCACAAAGAACTGGAAGACTTTTGTAAGGAAGAATGGGTGAAGATACCTCAAACAACAATTGAAAGACTCTTAGCTGGATACAAAAAGCATTTACAAGCTGTGATACTTGCCAAAGGGGGCAGTAAAAGGTATTAACTCTGCAGGGTGCCCAAACTGTTGCAGACTCCATTATTGTTTTTTGTTATTTTGAGAGTGTAAATGATGGAAATAAAATCTAACTTTTTTTGACAAATTATAAGAATGTCCCATCTATAATTTGATGCCTTTTGGAGATTTTTCCATCTTTCCTTGGCTTCTTTATGCACATTAATACAAATTTTTACCTGCGGTGCCCACTGTAGGTGCAATCAAAAAGCTCTGGCACTGTTCATAGTGCATCATGGTTGCACGTAAATCATCAGAGGGACTTGTGACCACAGATCGGTGTACATGTATGATTTCACCATGGCTCTCAAACTGGAGCAGAGAGCAAACATCACCAGGATGATCTTCTATACCAAAATGTTGAAGGTTGGCCATTTTGGAGCTTTACTTGTTTGATAACAGGAAAATTTTTCCAGAACAGGAAAACCTGAGTCTGTGAGGTAAATATAGCCAATAGGCAGGTTTCCACTGCAGGAAATTATTGCTGGCATGAAGTGGTGCCAACATTTAGCCTTTCTGTTTCTGTTGGGGTATAGAATCCGACAGCTTCAACCACGATGTTAGGTCTGAGTGCCAAAAACAATTACAAATAGCAGTTGTTGGACACTGAATATAGCAGAGGTTCGTTCTGTTAGCCTTTATGTTGAACTATAAATGGTGCTTGCGGTCCTCTCCTAACTTTAAGTCAATAAGCATCTTCTCAGTCAGAGTTTAACCAACCAGCATCAATATGGGGCTAAAACGGAGGTAGTATAGGTTGTCATTGGAAAAAAAAAAAAAAGAATTTGTCATTGGAAAAAAAAGAATTTGTCATTGAAAATAAAATTTGTTATTGAAACAAAATTACACTGAAATGATCATTTTTGGAGTTTTTCTTCATGTCTGTGCTTTCAGGGACAAATTCTTACACTCAGAAGTTTTTTTTAAATGATGTTTCGAAGTTCTGTTTTCAATGATAATGTTCTGTCCCTCTTTTGGAATTGAGCACCTCATTTACATATCATTTACATATCACAGAGCATGCAGAACCCACCAGTAGGTGACTGACCTGACCGCAAGTTCAGGCTGGACAGCCCTGCCTCTTTATGTTTTAATATGAAAATAATTCATAAATATGTATTTTTGAGGTTTCTAAGATTGTTCTAAATCTTTATTTAATGTTTTAGAGGTGTTGGTTTATCAACAGCTGTAGTTTATGATGCTGTTGAACTGTATTATCTGTACTATCTTATTCTCAGTTATATCAGTCGATCACAAAAACTTAGCAGTAATTAATTACTGAATAATTACTAAACTTTGCAGAGAACACCACCTCATGCAGGACTGTTTTATAGGTGCACGTGTTTTATCTGCTCGTGAACAGAGATGAATGGGTATACAGTTTCATTATTAACATTACTAAAATACATTAGTCTACATTCTACATACATAGCTGCTATTTGTCCTCAAACATCCAGAGGTTTGTAGTCTGCACGAACATCACTATAAATTAATGTAATCACCTGCACCTCACCTGTGCCACACACTGAACACTATTACAAATTAATGATGTATATAGAATACTTCATGTCAGCTGCTTTACTCAGAACCTAAACACAGGTGAGCTCTTACAGGTGAGCTCTTCCTCTGCCTGTCAGGTAACAAAACAGAAACCTTTTGAAACATAAGCAGGCCTGATGTTAGAGGAAATGTAAAATCTGGCTTCAACAATTCATGTCAGACCATTTAGAAGTTTAGATTTTAGAATACATTTGAAAAGATATTTAATAGTTTAATTTAAGCACAGTCCATGTTATAACAGGACTTAAGTCTCTTATGAAACACAGAGCTGACAAACATGATGCTTCTCCTCCTCTTGATGTTCTTTAGCGGAGCTGATCAGCTTTAGTTTCCATTAACACCATCATGCTGGTACAGATGCTGCTAATGAAGGTCCGAGGATGTAGCTGCTGATGTTAGTGTCTGAGGAGACTCCCAGCAGTCAGTGAGGATCTGGTTTTTTTCAGCTGTCCCTCAAATAAAATATTGCTCGAATGCTATTTTTAATGCACAGTAATAGTCATATGAATAGAACAAAGGTGTACGTCAGGTAATGACGACAAGACAATAATTCAGAAGTACAAAGTTAGCAAAGATAAGGCTGCTCTCGACGGGCTGCTGTGAGCACTAACTGTCCAGCCACCTGAATAGCTTATAATGCCTTCTGGCTTTCTAACCAGGACACTCACATCTCCAAAATCGTTGAAGTACATTTTTTAAGCAAGCTTCATCTTGATAATTTGATCAGAGATATGACATTTATACAACTACTTTCCTCACTAAAATAATTTTAAAACTACATTTTGTGTCACAACAACAGTAGTATTTACAAAAAAAATTCTATTACCTTTATAGGTTTTCTCCTCTACCTTATTCGCTGGTTGTTGCAAAATGCATCATGGGATACTCCGCTGCCCCAAATCTACATAACATGTAAATGAAGTGGTCCTCGACATGCGAATGGCATGTAAATGAGGCATTCCTTGCCCTCCACGCCAAAAGAGGTACAGAAAGTTGTCATTGAAAACAGAACTCTGAAACACTGTAAAAAATAAAAAAATAAATGTCTGCGAAAGCACAGACATGAAGAAAAAGTCTGAAAATTATAATGACATTCTCAATGACAAATTCTCTTTTTTCCAATGACAACCTATACTGTGTCTGTTTTAGCTCCATACATCAGGACCTGCACAGAAGGTTTTGAACATCACTGAGAAGTCTCTACTCTGGAGTCAGTGTTTTTCTTCCCCAAAAGGGGCAGTCCTTGTAGTCGAAGCATGCACAAAGTTGTGGCCTGGCCTAAATAGCTCGTACGTTCCTGCAGTGAAATATGACCTGGTGGTGTACACACAGGGAGCAAATGTGAAATAGCATTATTAGGTTAAGTGTGTACAACTAAAGCTAACGATACAGTGGAAAAATGAACCTGAAAAGTTCCACTATCGAACTTTCCTCCTCTCACAAGACAGTTTACTTGTCAAATTTGACAATCTGAAAGACACAAAATAAAGATAGCTCATGATTTTCGTGCACATGCGTGAATAATTTCAGTGTCCATTTTGTTACTTACAAAAGGCCAACCATCCCCGAGCTGCTGCTATTTTTCCAAAGTACTTGAATTTAAACAGGCAAAAGGCAGAAAGTGGACACACTCACCTTTCCAATCTCACTCTTCAGCTTATACTGGTTCAGTTGGATACAGTCCTGTGAGGGGGAAGAGAGGAGGTGGGGCATAAATCATCAGTACAGACATAATAGGCAGCAGAGATGCTTTCAGCATCTAAAGCAAAGTCAAACAGGACTGTCTTTTGTATAGGAACAAAACGTTCCCACTGTGCGTGTTTGCATTTGTGCTGAAAATCATTTATTTCTGAGATGCAGGTAACGATGAACTCTGTAGTTTCTGTTTGCTGTCTGCAAATCCATTAGATGGCTACTGCTTAAATGGCTGATTTGCAGTTTCATAGCAACCAGTGCTACAGCACAGAGTCAGCCAGGGGCACGGCAAAAGAAAGCAGACCACAGCAGGTGACGCGAGGCAAGGTGAGAGTTTAGTGGTGGGGAACATTTCATGAAGGGGGTGGGCCTGAGAGGTGGGGCAATGGAAAAGTCAATAAGCAGAAAGTAAGCAGGGATGGAAGTGTGAAAAAAGACAGAGATGTAGAAGAGGAGAAATGGATTAAAAACAGTTCTCTCATTATAGCTTGGGGTGTCGATGGCGTATGAGACAGACCAGTGCCGGAGGCTTCATATGTTTGTATTTATATTTACATACATTCATGTGTTTACAAGATGAAAGGTGGTAGAAGAGCATATATGTAACAATGTGACAGCACTGAAAGCACACCACCAACTCATAGTGTAGGACAGGATGCCACCAGGCAAGGTATTTCATAGAATTTGACATTATATAGTGGCTTACATAACTTGTTGGTTATGTAGCCTGTACTGGAATATTACTGCTGGTACTGCAGGGGATGTGAGGATTGTGCAGTGGAGGGTTATGCACTGTAGGGTATGATAGTGTGATGTACTGTGTTCAGGGATTATAACAAAGGGGGAGAGATAGAATAAAAGATGGGAGTTTTGGAAGGTGGATGCAACTTAGAAAAGGATTGCTTTGATTGGTTGAAGGGAGATAAAAAAAAAAAAAAGCAAAGAAAATAGGGCAGTGAAGGATAAAGAGGAAAGGCAAATGTGGAGAATCCAAAGAAAAGAGCAGCAGGAGGGATTGTCTGAGAGGACTTCCACTGGGTTCACAGTCGGCACATGTGCAGTGGATGCAGCATTGCAGTTAATACTCTGTGAGGGTGGATGGATAAAGAGGCCCATGCAGAAACCCTTAAATACATCTGCTACACATGCACACCCTGCATGTATAAATAAAACTCAGATGCTTCACTGGGCCTCATTAAATCTTTAGAGGCCCTTTTTGCTCCTGCTGTCACCTTACAATTTTGCTTTACATTAAGAGTGCAGCCCCCAGCCATTGCCTATTTCCCTTCACAGCTCGCTTTGTCCTCCGCTGTTATCTGATCTATACCAAACTCTCCATCCATTACTCAACAACTGATCAATATCAGTGCATAGCAAATAGATCACTGCCACCATGCCATTTGAAAAATCAAAGGCCATGCGTTATGACAAATAAGGAGCATGTATGTGATAAAAAGTGGAACTTGTGTTTGATGGTATTTATGAAAGCATAAGTGTAAAAGAATTTCAGCAAGCTGTTACTTTAAAATCCATTTTTGATATATTGGTACAATAGCAGAAGGAAAATTTAAAAAAGACAGTTTATTCTATGCAACGTTACACATTATATTCTGGCGTAAATGACAGAAATGATTTCCTCCACAGCTAGTTTTAACATACAGTTAGTCAGACATAAAGTGTTTTATGTTCATCCATTCTGGTGTAAAAGCTGGCAAAATGTTTCAGGCTGTGGAGACAAGTACAAGCAGATACTCATCAGTGAAGGACTGCAAAAATCTACTTTGCACAGTCACACAGAGTAGTCAGAGTCCTGCTAGATTAGATCCAGTGAAAATGTCCAGTTTCCTGTTAGTGGATTTTGTGATTTTTTTTCCTCCAATCAGTATATAGCTGTCTATTCTTGTTAAGCCTTGATCATGGCCACCAGCTTAGTCCTGCATTTTTCAGTATGCTCTGAATTTCTTCACTTCTTAGAGTGTTTTAGTAAGTCTCCAAATTTAAACTAACAGTCAGTCAATGAAGGTTTGCTTTTATGACCAAGAAGCGCATACTTCGCTGCTTTGAGAGACTTTAAAATACACAAAGAAGAAAGAATTCTGCTTCTGAAAATAAGCCTCCTGCTCTCTGTCTACCTGCTAGCAGGGCTATCTGACTAGCCTCACCCTGGGCTTCCACCTGTGACTGTCTGGACCTCTGCTAGCTCTATCCTGGTCTGGCCTACGCCTACTAAAGCCTGAAACTCTGCTAGCTTTAGCCTGACCTGATATTCCACCTGCCACAGCCTGGACCTCTTCAGCCTGTAATGTACTTTTTGTCTGCTACAGCCTGGATCTCTTCTACCTTTAGACTGGGCTGATCTTGCACCTGCTACAGCCTGGATCTCCTTAGCCTGGTCTGGATTTTCGTCCGTCACAGCCTGGACCTCTGCTGGCTTCAGTCTGGCCTCCCAGCTGCTACAGCCTGGACCTTGACTAACTTTAGCCTGGCCTGGCACTCCACCTGCTATTGCCTGGACCTCAGCTAGCTTCAGTCTGGCCTGGCCCAGCTTGCTACAGTCTGGGCCTCGGTTAACTTCAGACTGGCCAGGCCTGGTCGTCCACCTGCTATAGCCCGGACCTCCACTAGCTTCAACCTGGTCTCCCACCTGCTACAGACTGAACCTCTAGTAAAGATGGTGCTTGTTCTCATTACATTGCTTTTCTTTTCTCTGCGCTTGAGTCCTGAGTCCCTTACTATCTCAAGACCTCCCCCCTCTCATGATACAATAGTCACACCTTCTATTTGCTACGGCAGTAAATTAGACTTCAGTTTACCACCCAGGGACAGCTTATCTTTCTGGATTACAATGACTGTTGGTCTCCCCACTTGTTATGTATTATGTCTTATTCCATCATTCTTTTACAAGCTACTGCAGCAGCTCACTGATTCTCCATCCATCCATTCTCTATACACTGCTTTATCCTCACTAGGGTCACGGGGGGTGCTGAAGCCTATCTCAGCTGAAGGCTGGGGACACCCTGGACAGGTCGCCAGTCTGTCACAGGACTACATATACAGACAAACAATCACACTCACCTTCACACCTACGGGCAATTTAGAGTAATCAATTAACCTCAGCATATTTTTGGACTGTGGGAGGAAGCCAGAGTGCCCGAAGTAAACCCATGCATACACAGGGAGAACATGCAAACTCCATGCAGAAAGATCCCAGGCCCAGGCCGGGATTTGAACTGGGGATCTTCTTGCTGCAAGGTGAAAGTGCTAACCAGTACTCCACTGTGCAGCCCGCTCACTGAGTCTTTCTCTTTAATTTTAATGAAGCCCTCTTTGACTGATGCATAAGTACAATAGTTTGGCACTGTTTTCCAACGAATGTTAATAATCTTCATGATGTTTATATCTGTCAATGTTCATCCAAATGCAGAGCCTACTAATGGTGATGCTCATCCTATTGTTTCTAATTTGACATTTACTGATTTCTGTGAATGCAAATCCTTGGGCTTTTTACATGTCAATATCCGTAGTTTATAATCTAAACTTGATCTATTAAAGTCTTGGGTACACACTGCTAACCCAGGTATTTTTTCTGTCTCAGAATCATGGTTCAAGAATAGTGTTACCAACTCTGAAATCTTAACACCAGGCCATAATGGGTTTTTTTGCCAGGATAGAGGCACTAAGGCTTGGGGTGTGGTTATCTTTGCAATGCTTTGTATCCCTGAGTAAGTCCATTCCAAAGCAATTTGAATTGCTAGTGTTAAAGAGTAAACTATTAAAAAACTTTTCTCTCTCAGTTGCAGCTTGCTATAGACCACCCTCTGCCCCAGCTTGCGCACTAACACCTCTCAGTGAATTTGTGGCTCCTCACATCTCTGAGTTTGTCCTTATGGATGATTTAAACTAAGATGTGTCCAACCAATCTGATTTAGTTTCACAACAATTTGGCGCCCAAAGCCTATTTCAAATTACATCTGAGTCAACCAGATATAATTGAAAATCTCCCTCAGCTGCCACATTGACAGACCTTATCCTGACCAGCATGCCATCCAAATACCAATCTAGTGTCTTCTATCAAGACCTGAGTGATTACTGTGCTACAGCAGGCATTCGCCATAGTCTCTCAGTCCAACGCCCAACTGTGACCGTGAAAAAACGCTCACTGAAGAAGTTTGACATTCAGGCCTTTCTACATGGTATGGTAGCTGTGATCTGGGCCAGAATTAACTTAATTCCCTCTATTGATGATGCTTGGTCTTATTATAAAGATTCATTCAAGACGATCATTGACAAACACGCCCCCATGAAAAGATTCAGGATCAAGAATCGCCACAGCCTCTGGTTTTCCCCTGACCTGGCTGACTTGATCCATCAGAAAAATGCCTTTTGGTGGAGAGCCAGGTGCTCCCAGTCTCCTGTCGACTGGCTTGCTTTTAAGCAATGTAGGAATAAAACCATGCAGGCGATCAGGACAGTCAAAACCAAAGACTTCATGGAGAAATTCTCAGGTTGTCACGCCCTCTTGCTACGGCAAACTGATTAATTACCTTCATGATGAGCGGCTGCGCTGAGGACGCAGCCGGCAGTAATTACTGATCAGCGCTGTATAAAACAGAACTCGAGACGTTGCTCAGCGCTGCAGCATTGGACTACTCTCCCCGCTCATGAAGGCTCTCCTCAGTCAGTCATCCTGCTTGGACTCTGTCTGTTCCGTTCGGACTATTCTCCGCTACGCATCTCCCACTTCCTGGATGTTTGTGTCTGCCTTGCCTGTAATTACCTCTGCTCCGTTTGCACCCAATTCCCCGTCTGCTTCTCAGTCTCTTCCCCCCTCCGACTCCGTCTCCCGATGGCTGGACTTTTTGTGAGTTACCTCTTAGGTTAGTTTTGATTTATGTTTAGTTTTTCCTCGGCCTTCGGGTCCGCCCTTGGTTCTGTTATATTATCTAATTCTCACCACGGCCGACTGGTTCGCCGCTTTTAGTTTAGTTTTCATTACCTTTCTGTTTGTTCCTGTGCTTCTGCATTTTGCGTGTTTATTTCAGTTTAACCAATTAAACCTTGTTTTCTTCAAATCACCTGTCTGCCTGCTGCATGGGTTCACACCTGTCCCATTCGTGACACAGGTTGTAGCTCTAACGTCAAGAAGTTTTGAAAAACAGTCCAGTCTATGGAAAACAAACTTACTTCTCCCCACCTTCCTGTCTTCATGAAATCTGGTGTACACGACCGGTCAAAAGTTTAGACATATCTTCTCATTCAATGGTTTTTATTTAACGAGTTTATACGTGGTAGATAATACTGAAGGCAATTAAACTATATGAGAATACATCTGGAATTATGCTGTAAACAAAAGTGTTAATCTTCGGTATTAATCTACAATGTAGAAAATAAAACAAATAAATATATAGCATTGTGTGTCCAAACTTTTGACTGGTAGTGTAATGGTCACTGATAAGTCATGTATGGCCTTGCTCTTCAACCAACATTTCATGAATTCTTCTGGGTCTTTACTGCTCTGGTCTTCGACACTGCTCATTCATAAAACCCTCCTCCTTCCAGTGATGTCAGCTTCCCTCTACAACCAATCTTGTTCTCAGAAGCAATGGAGGACCTTTCCAAGCTGGATTCTAACAAATCTTCCAGTTCTGAAAGGATCAACCCCTTATTTTTAAAAGTAGTTGCCTCCACCATTGCTGCTCCAATTACGCACTTGTTTAACTTTTCTATTTCTTTGTCACTTTTCCCTTCTGACTGCAAATTAGCCATAATCATCCCTCTCCTCAAACGTTCTGGCTCTGACCCCAACTGTTACAGGCCAATCTCCATCTTGCCTTGCCTGGCCAAAATCATGTAGAGGCTATTTCACAAGCAGCTCAGCCATTTCATTAACTTGACCCATATCCTGTCAGATTTGCAGTCAAGTTTCAGAACTGGCCCTGGGTACATCGCTGCTACCCTGAAGGTCCTCGATGTCATCTTCACCACTATGAACAATAAGCAGGTCTGCATAGCCACCTTTATAGACATGGCCAATGGCTTCGATTCAGTAGATGACACAATCCTTCTGCAAAGGATCTCTAGCATTGGCCTATCCTCAAGCTGTATTCACTGGTTTGCCATCTGCCTTAATAATCGGAAATAGCAAGGATTTAGAGAACTTTATGCCAGAACCCCTGATTATAGCTAAGGGCGTATCTCCAGGCTCCATCTTGGGCCCTACTTTGTTCTCCATCTGCATAAATAATGTGGCCAAGGCTATTGATGCCTCCCGGATACACCTCTATGCTGATGGCACCATTATGTACTTCACTGGCCCATTCACTCTGCTGCATCTACCCTTCAACTCAGCCTTACTTCAGTCGAGGAGTCTTTTTATGACCTTCACTTGTGCCTCAATTCCAAGAAAACAAAATGTATGTTATTCAACTGGACAAACAGTGTCTCCAGCCCCCCAAAGATCAACTGTGCAGATGGTTCAGATCTGGAGTTCGTCAACTCCTACAAGTACCATGGCCTCTGGCTGGACTGTTCACTTTCTTTCACTTCTCACATCAATATTCTACAGGCTAAAATCAAATCTAGACTGGAGTTCCTTTGCTGTACTAAGTCCTCCTTTACATGCTCTGCCAAAAGCACTCTTGTGAAGACGACCATCCTCCCCATGTTTGACTACGGCCATGCCATAATGTAAAATGGCCCCTAAGTGTGTCCTTAATAGGTTTGATGCAGGTCTATCACTCAGCCATCTGTCTTGCTACCGGTGCACCTTTCTCCACCAACCATTGTGACCTTTACAATCTGGTGGGTTGGCAAGGTTCACACTGTCTTTGGCCAGAATTCCTTCCGCTTTGCTGCAGCAATCAATTGGAATTCCCTCCAAAAATCTCTCAAACTGTCAGCTCTTTCATCACTTTACATAATTAAGCAAAAGCTGCACCAGACCCTAGCGGACCACTGCACATACTGACTGTTTCTCACTGAACTGCTAGTAATTGCATGCAAATGGACAGCTACAGAAATTATGGATGCATGACCGTTATTATTATACTCCAGTCCAGTCCACTTGGAAGACTGTTCCATACATGCACAGTAGGTTGGTGTATGAACACATGAACATTACTGCTGAGAATGCACATTACTACCCTTGTGGGACAGCGGTCATCCTGATAACTTTGGGCTGCATACAGACAGCTGTGGAAAGGTCCATGCAGACTCTCATGGAACTGAACATAAAACCATTTATGTCACATGGGACCTAAAAAACTCCGCTCCACTGGTGTCAACAGAACAACTTGGGCCTGAAAATAACCAAAACAAAGGAGATTTTTGTGAACTACAGAAAGAAGAAGGCAGACATTCAACCACTGCTCCTTTATGGGGACTCTGTGGAGAGGGTTTCTGATGTTCGCTTCTTGGGTGTGCACATTAAGGACGACCTGACCTGGAGCGCAAACACAGCAACCATTGTGAAGAGGCTGCACTTCCTGATGGTCCTCAGGAGCAACAACCTGCTGCAAAGACTGCTGGTGGCCTAATTCTGCTCCATAGAGTGTTCTCACTTAGTGCATGTGTGTTTGGTTTGCCAGCTGCACAATAGCAGACAGGAAGGCTCTCCAGACGTTCGTCAATACAACTGAGAAAATCATCGGTTGTCCTCTGCCTTCCCTTGATGAACTGTACAGCTCTCGCTCTCTCAGAAAGGCACAAAATATAATCAGAGACCCCTCCCATCCGGCCATCACCGGTTTGAACTTCGTTACAGCTCTGAAAACAAACAGACTCAGAAACAATTTCTATCTAAATGCCCTAAACACAGGGCACATTAAGTAATTCTAGTGTTTAATAGATTTTCACTGGATGCTTTTATAAATGTTTTGTAAGAATGCTTGTATATGGATGGTCTTACATGTTATGTGTTTTGTTTTGTATTTTTTTATGCACCTTAAGGACTGCATTTTCAATTTCGTTATTCTCATACAATGACAAAGACATTCTTGTGATTCTGAAATGTCCATACACACATTTAAAACATTATTGGTCAATGTAATTGTTCATTTAGTCCTGGAGAAATCCTTACATAAACTGTGTTCTGTTTTTACACAAACATGAAGGCACACATCTAACTTTCTTTATTTTTGATAGTTCTGTTTTAATCCCAATTCTAAACCATATAACAAAGAAGTTTTGTGTTATAAAGTCATCTCAGTTCCTATGATGGGAGAAAATTATGTGTACACAATGTGTACAAAACAGTCTGAGATACATCAGCAAATGCTGTTTCTCACGTTGCTCACTGGTTTGACGCAGGGTTTCGCAAATTACTCAGTAAGGATCTTTTTCTCATTCTCATTGTTCTTAGTAAAGGTGAAATTGAAAACATATAGGTGTAACTCATTCTAATTTATTTTCACATTCTGTTACCCATTGTAATTTTACATAACAGTGAAATGTATGGAAATTTCAGTGTACCTGGCAACACTAAAAGAAAGGAACAAACTGAAAAATGTCTGCTACATATTCCTCTCAGGTCTCAAGAAATGTCAGTCATTACCGATGTTCCTGAGAGCAGGGAAAGTTCCTCCCTCTCTCTGTTGTGTCAAACTGTAGATCCAGTGAAAGGAGCCAAATACAAGCAACACTGAGTTTTTACAGTTCAGGGTGATAGCTGCAACTCCATTTTCAGATAGGAATGGATGCAATGACAGGTCTGCAAGTCTGTGGCAGCAATCTGTTAAATTCAGAGGGGTTCCACGTCCTGACAGATGTCATGAATTTTTAATGCTCACTCTGAATTGGAAAAAGCAAAAGGAAAATGGAGACTCAGGAGTCACCCATAGCCACATAATACCTCTGCTAGTTTGAATGAGTAAATTCATACCAGACTGATATTTAAGGTTTTCAACTGCATATTTTCTATATGATGATCATCAGTGTTAATAATATATCCAGAACCGCCCCCAGAGGTTCTGTTTTAAGTGAATAGTTTGACATTTTCAAGGGGCCATATTATGTTTATTTCCAGCTCTCTATATTTTTATTCTAAGACTCCGCCAGAGTAGCTGTACACGATTCACAGTTCAAAAAAATGCATCTGATACTGGCTATCATATGACCCTCACTTGAGCCTCGGCCTGAAACAAGCAGTATTAGGCTCTTTAACCCTATGAACCGTAAGCTGTTTTCAGGGTAATTTCACTTCCTTTACTTGTAAATACTAACTGTTTCTTGGTGATGTTAAGGGCTAACCACAAATGCTGTATCCTGTTTTTTTCAGAGCAGTCTAGGCAATCCACATCTTCGCCATATGATGTGATAATATTTACAGATTTATTTAAATCTTCATATCAAGAGAAAAAATATTTTGGTTACAAAAGGAATTGTTTTCAATGTTTCCAATCCTTACAAAGCTCCAATTCTTTTCTTTCTTCAAGGTCATGAGCGAGTCATTAAAACAAAAGTAATTGGTGTGCAGATGGACATAGAGCTGTAAGCAAATTGTAGCTCTAATTAAAATTGATGCTATTGTTTTTTGCCACCAAACATTTTGTCTAACAGGCAAGAAATTAGTCACATTGGAAGGGTCATGAAGTTTCATGTGATATGAACTACATATTACTGCAGGGAATGCTTCAACCAAGGAAAAGGGATATAAATTTGGATTCATAGATATGTTTAAAGGGTTCATGACTCCATCCGCAGAAGACCCCTTTGTTTTGACAACACCCAGTACTTGTTAGCACGGTCTTATCCTCGTGCCAGTGTGGAAGTTCTAAATGCAAATTGTAAAACATGCGGCAAAAAGCGGATCATATAAAAAACCTAGAATTTAATTAGGAGACTTTACTTTGAACATCTAACTTTGTAACATATACAATCTTGGAAAAAATATTAGACTACCCTTGTTTTCTTCAATTTCTTGATCATATTAATGCAGAGTATCACTAAAGGTACACTCAAAAAAAATATAAATGCAACACTTGTTTTTGCTTCCATTTTTTATGAGATGAACTTAAAGATCTAAAACTTTTTCCACATACACAATATCACCATTTCTCGCCAATATTGTTCACAAATCTGTCTAAATCTGTGATAGTGAGCACTTCTCCTTTGCTGAGATAATCCATCCCACCTCACAGGTGTGCCATATCAAGATGCTGATTAGACACCATGATTAGTGCACAGGTGTGCCTTAGACTGCCCACAATAAAAGGCCACTCTGAAATGTGCAGTTTCATCACACAGCACAATGCCACAGATGTGGTAAGATTTGAGGGAGCGTGCAATTGGCATGCTGACAGCAGGAATGTCAACCAGAGCTGTTACTGGTGTATTGAATGTTCATTTCTCTACCATAAGCCATCTCCAAAGGTGTTTCAGAGAATTTGGCAGTACATCCAACCAGCCTCACAACCGCAGACCACGTGTAACCACACCAGCCCAGGACCTCCGCATCCAACATATTCACCTCCAAGATGGTCTGAGACCAGCCACTGACAGCTGCTGAAACAATGGGTTTGCATAACCAAAGAATTTCTGCACAAACTGTCAGAAACCGTCTCAGAGAAGCTCATCTGCATGCTCGTCGTCCTCATCAGGGTCTCGACCTGACTCCAGTTCATCGTCATAACCGACTTGAGTGGGCAAATGCTCACATTCGATGGCGTCTGGCACATTGGAGAGGTGTTCTCTTCACGGATGAATCCCGGTTTACACTGTACATGGCAGATGGCAGACAGCCTGTGTGGCATCATGTGGGTGAGCGGATTTCTGATGTCAATGTTGTGGATGGAGTGGCCCATAGTGGCGGTGGGGTTATGGTATGGACAGGCGTCTGTTATGGATGAAGAACACGTGCATTTTATTGATGGCATTTTGAATGCACAGAGATACCGTGATGAGATCCTGAAGCCCATTGTTCTGTCATACATCCAAGAACATCACCTCATGTTGCAGCAGGATAATGCACGGCCCCATGTTGCAAGGATCTGTACACAATTCTTGGAAGCTGAAAACGTCCCAGTTCTTGCATGGCCAGCATACTCACCGGACATATCACCCATTGAGCATGTTTGGGATGCTCTGGATCGGCGTATACGACAGCGTGTACCAGTCCCCGCCAATATCCAACAACTTTGCACAGCCATTGAAGAGCGAAATGAAGAGAGAAATGTGACTTGTTCAGCAAGGACAGTTCGAAATTGGCTTCTTGAAGATGGTCTGAAGTCGCACAGGGCATGGTAGAAGCCTTTCATCAACGAAAGCCTGGTTACGCTTTGCTAGGAATCACAAGGATTGGACTGTTGATGATTGGGCTAAGGTTCTCTTCAGTGATGAATCCAATTTACAGTTGATGCCCACTCCAGCCAACTTACCGGTTAGGAGGAAGCCTGGAGAAGCCTACAAACCAGACTGTCTGCCCCAAAAGTAAAACATGGGGGTGGATCAGTGACTATCTGGGGTTGTTTCAGTATGGGTGGAACAGGGCAAATGCAATAGTGTAAAATATGAATGAACCAGGCCATGTACAGGGCTACCATGGAAAACAGTCTTCTTCCATCAGTGGGAAAACTCTTTCCTGCCTCGAATGACTGGATTTTCCAACAAGACAATGCCCTTTGCCACACAGCAAGGTCAGTTAAAGCCTGGATGAAGAACCAGGACATTTAAACCATCCCTTGGCCAACACAATCACGGGATCTAAATCCAAATGAAAACCTGTGGAAAATCATCAAACGTAAAATAGAGAACCACAAGCCAAAAAACAAATGTTATGTCCCCAAGAACTAGTGGATGAGGGGAGTAACAAATATGCAGAAAACCGGGTATGGAGGCAGGGAAATTGATAGTGTAGCAGACAAATTATTTATTTTACGAAAAGGAAACAAAACCAAGATTCAGTACAAGGCGAGCTAATTAACACAAAGCTGCTCCAAACTCAAACCGCCACACTTCTGATTCTAGCAGAACGCGAGACACCAACACGACACCCTAGCCGCTGATCTGGCCCACTGGCAAAGATAAGATCAGGTTGGCTGATTTGTAACTGTCTATGATTGCAAGGTAGCTGCAGGTGTACCTGGCCATTCCCAACGGACGTAACCTGAGAAAAAAAATTAAGAGAGAAGAGAACAGGAACAAAAACACAACCAACTCCACCTGCACACAAACACACCAAGAAACGTAACACAAAGCAAATGTGTTTGCATTTGTGCAACAGGAATGGGCTGCTGTGACAGCAGAACAATGCCAGAAGCTGGTGGAGAGCATGCCGAGATGCATGGCTGCAGTCATCAAAAACAAGTACTAACTCCTGTGTGTGTCATGTGACTAAAACAGACGGAAAAGAAAACATGAAATGCCTGAAAGCATTGTTTTGGTAGTACAATGCCATAGCTATTGATGTAAGAACTCAATGATTTTGGTAATTATCAAGACATCCATGGAAAAGGCTAAATATCAGCTCTTAAATTAAACTCTAATGAGCTATTTTTGTCGTTATCATTATATTTGTCCAAACAAATGTACCTTGGCATTAAAATGAACAAGAAATTGAAGAAAACAAAGGTGGTCTAATAATTTTACCATGACTGTATAAAAATAGAAAATAGTACATCCCCTTTAAAGAAATACACTTCTTAACTTTGTTGCCAAAAGTTAGATAAAAGGATTAATACCACACAAAGTTAGCTTAGCATAGCATAAAGGAAATAGTGGAAACGGGTAACTTGGCTCTGTCCAAAGCTATCAATAACATTAACTTATTATATCTTGGTTATTCTGTACATGTCAAAACAACAGTTAATGTGGTTTTTGCAGAAGATTACTATATGAGTGGGACTATTTCTTAGCCAGTTGCAATCATTTCTTGGAGATATTCAAAGAATGAACATACACTGTGCCAATTATTGAGCCTTAAAGGGTGCACATTGTTATTTTGAGGCTGGCTAGCTTTTCCATCATGTTCATTGTGTCCAACGTACGCTAACTATCCTGTGGTTTCAGCCTCAAGAAAATTTTAATTTTAGCGTCCAAACATGAGTCGTGATTCTAAATACAACCTTTTTCTTATTAAGAAAATTAGAGTAATTCTTTAAGTTGCAATAGGCACGGCTACGCAGATGCAAACCTGTTTTCCCTAAAATGATGCTTAATATGCTCTAAAAAGTTCACATGATGTAATGCAAGGCATCACTGATAAAATAACTAGCTACAGTATGCACCAAACAAGTGTCAAATTGCTTAGATTGTTTGAAATTGCTAAACAGTATGTGGATATAAAAATGCCCACACCAAAATGTATGCAAACACAAACAGCCTAGAGCCAGTGCACCTCCAGTTGCTATGTGCTGTGTGCATCACTGTGTGGTTGGTAGTTCACTCCTGCTTCTGTGAAGCTCTGGAAAGCTTGCAATGAGGCAGGTAGTTTCCCAGGTTTGACAGTGTGGATTTCTTTGCAGAATGTGGATTAAAAATGGCATCGATGCAGTTTCCAGTATAACAGCACAGCAAAAGGAATGCCTTTCCCAAACTCAAAATGTAAATCTGAAACTACGGCATGTAGAGTAGGAAGAGCATCAGCTGTGACTAAAGCTACATCGTATTTCATGTCAAATAGACAGACATGCGCACGCAGGAAAACAGATACAAATGGTCCGCATGATGACAAGTCATTAGCTGTTCCCATCCCAGCTCCTCACTTCCACAGTGTTGTCTGTAACACATTTCACGTATCACAGCCAGAACACAAAGCTCTCACATGTCATTATTGCAAACATCTGCTCACAGTGCTGAGAGGAGAGTCGGATATAGGATGTACATTCATGAAAGAGGCTGGGCTAATGATGCTTTAACACATATCATTTGTGATAAGTCAGAGGTATCGAGCTGTGTGCCGCTGATTTTGACACCTTTTGTCATGAGCATGATGAAGTGGCTTTCTTACTCCTTGCTATGGTACCACCTGTCATATCCAAAAGTAGAAATTCATCTTCAGAATTCCAAATCAGAAGATTATAGATCAATCAATCAGAGTTTATTTCTATAGCACTTTTCATACAAAAGTAGCACAAAGTGCTTAACAAGTTAAAAACAAACAATAAAAAACAATAAAAAGACAATGGCCCACATCCCTCCCAAACCCTGCCCCACAACATACTTCCTAAGACACAGACATACACACAGAGACAGTCACACAGCCAGCCACGCACACACACACACACACACACACACACACACACAGAGACAGTCACACAGCCAGCCACGCACACACACACACACACACACACACACACACACACACACACACACACACACACACACACACACACACAGAGACAGTCACACAGCCAGCCACGCACACACACACACACACACACACACACACACACACACACACACAGAGACAGTCACACAGCCAGCCACACACACAGACAGTCACACAGCCAGCCACACACACACACACACACACAGACAGTCACACAGCCAGCCACACACACACACACACACACAGAGACAGTCACACAGCCAGCCACACACACACACACACACACAGAGACAGTCACACAGCCAGCCACACACACACACACAGAGACAGTCACACAGCCAGCCACACACACACAGAGACAGTCACACAGCCACACACACAGAGACAGTCACACAGCCACACACACAGAGACAGTCACACAGCCACACACACACACACAGAGACAGTCACACAGCCACACACACACACACAGAGACAGTCACACAGCCACACACACACACACAGAGACAGTCACACAGTCACACACAGTCACACACAGTCACACACAGTCACACACAGTCACACACACACACACACACACACACACACACACACACACACACACACACACACACACACACACACACACACACACACACACACACACACACACACACACACACACACACACACACACACACTATAGATGACAGAAAGAAAGGTTTGGAAGAAGTTTAAAACTTTTTGATTGTTCTGTTTTTGAGCAAAGTGGCTAGAATTGTGACAACACCTGCCTTGACATCTACACTGCTGCTGATGTAAAAGGAAAACCTCTCATGTCTTGTGTCTCCACAGTGTTAAAACGAACGCAAGTGTTGTTCTCACCTGAGAGTCTGATATGGAGACACGTTTAGACTCCACTGTGGGCCTGCGAGCCACACGAGGGGAAATGTGGGTGTAGCTTCCTCCAGAGCCTGACAGGTAGGTACCCCTCTCCTGCAGCGACAGCTTCCTCCCAGTCAGGTGAGGCCGCATTGGGTGTGTCCTCTTGCCCTGAGCCCCGTCCTGCTGAGCCCCACTGCTCCTCGTGCTGTTGGCAGCTGAGCCATCCAAGTCTTTTGTGGTCATGGCAGCCATGATGTCTGTGAGACTACTGGCCTGTGTGGAAGAGTCGGGGTCCAGCCTCTCACAGCCAGGGTCACTGCTCATAGCCATGGCGGGTGAGTAGGTGGGAGCGGTGCAGGAGCAGGTGGCAGTGAGAGAGCCCTGGAGTGCCCACCAGCATCAACGTGACCTCGGCCAGGCTGCAGTCACAGAGATCTGGGTCTCAGCAGAGCTGGAGGGACAGAAGGAAAGAGGCTGTTGGCTCAGTGAGAACAGAACAGAAATGTCCCAGCAGTATATTTTCTCACAATCTTGGCTGACTTTCAAGGTTGATTTAATCACTAAAACTTCTCAAAACACCATCTTCACATTGTCTCACTGCCAATATCCAGTCGGAGGGAGGGAGGAGTTGATAATAATGTTACTGTCATCAACATTTACAAAGAACAGTGAATCAGTTTCAAACTTTTCTTTAGTACCTCAGTTTCATCTCTAATATTCTGTACATAGTGGCTCTTGCTACACCTTTGAAAGACCTGCAAGCACAACTCAGGGCGGTAAAGACACTGCAAAGTGAACAAACAATTTATTGCACAGTATGTTATGAATATTAGTCAGTTCTATTCTGACTGGTGCAACTTTCCTAGTGTTTACAGCATTTAGCAGAACAGAGGGCTGAACTACCAAGGCAGTTTGAGTTAGTAAGGCTTTCTGTGTGTGAGTTGGCTCGACAAAAACTGAAACATCAGTCAGAGTTAACAGGTATGAAGGTGGTTATCAGCTTTCTTTGTTAAGTCAGACGATGTGCTTCAAACTCGTCCAGACAAACAGCTGCTTCAGTCAACAGGTCATATCCCGTGTTCCGCCAGGACAGTTATTTCTGTTGCACAGTGCACTTACCTCTGCTTTTGATGCTGTAACGTGCATGCCAAGTGCAGAATCCCATTACTGAATTAATCCCCAGAATTATCGATAGAATCCTTGAAAACTAAAATAATCGATAGCTGCAGCACTAATACTGATAAAAATATACACACAATAAATATACTACTTAGGGAACAGTTTAAAATAATGGCTCAGTATGCATTATTTAACATTTATTTGTGTTAGTAAAACTGAGTAAACAGGAGACTGGAGTTTAATCAAGCAGTCAGATAAAACAGCAAATGTCATCTTTGTTTGTGTGTGTGGGCGGGGTGCTGGTTCAAGTTACATACAGTAGACATGCGCTCATAAAATCAAATAAATGTCCCCATGATAAAATCCAACCTATTTACTGCAAAGCTAATTATGCTTTATGGCTTTCGTCATGGTTCCCTGTATCGCTGTCAAATGTGTGTGGGCAGACTGACACAAAGAAATGCACACAGAAAAAGATTGAAGGTATTGTGTGCATATATTTTATGCGTGTGTGTGTGTGTGTGTGTGTGTGTGTGTACTCCGGAGACATTTAGAAGGATTTGTTTATTGTGTTTCCCCTTTCATCTCCAATAAATATCAAGTCAGCGGCAGATTGCGACAAACAGGGAATATCAAAGCTCTCCAGTACATCTGGTTCAGATTGCGTTCTGCATATGAAAGAACACAGAGATGCAAGGTGAGCGTAGCCCAGCCATCCAAGGGAACGGGCACATCCTCACACAATATCCATCTATGTAATAGCAGGAATCAAGAGTGTTTTCATCCAAGAGGAGCCACCTGGGTCTGTATATGTGCCACTAAAAAACACAGTCTGTAGAGAGACAATGGAGCCAAATACAAAGTGACTCTTGAGGTGTTCAGAAATGGGCCATGTTAAGCTATTTTTGAAGTGTGTCAGGAAGGTTGAGCTTCACGTTCAAAAATAAGTGTTCCACTTTGTCCAGGTGTGTCATAGTCATTCATGTATTCACTCAGCCATGGCTCAGTACCAGCTGCTCAGTACTAAATCATAAAGTGGCATAGCTCTCTGGATGGCATTGCCAAGGTGTCTGTCAACCACTTTGGTCTACTTTGGACCAGTAGTTTTCACTGTCTTTTTCCCATGGAAGCCAAACAGGTAGAATCAGACTAAGCAACTTCTACCATGGAACAGCAAAAACCACAAACCTCTAGCTACATGATTTAGAGATGGAATTCAACAATAAAGGGTGTCCCAAAAAATTTGACATCATTTCATCACCTAATAATTTGCTTTAAATCTGTTTGGTTTTTTTGCTTGAAAAAGTGCATTTTTTATTTATTTTCATTTTTATTGTTTATTTATTATTATTATTTACACCGTGCGATTTCTTTCTGTGGGGTTACATGAAAGGACTGGTCTATATCCCACCACTTCCCACATGTGTAGAGGAACTCAAGAGAATCATTGAGGTTCTGGGGAATGTTACACATGACATGCTGCAGCAAGTGTGGTAGGAACTAAACGACCGGCTTGATGTGTGCCGTCTCACAAGTGGCGCACACATTGAACTTTTGAAATAACTTTGGAACATTGTAAAATTACCATCCCGCAGAATTTTTCATTTGAAATTTGTAGAATAAAACATTTCATGTCCAAAATAAATCCTATTATGGCATAATTTCTCCTGACCATGTCATCACTCCGATATGGACATCACTTCACAGGCCGATAATTTTGGCAATTCTTGTTGAAATAACCTCAAATTTTCACAGAATGTATAGAAACAGATCAAGATTTTATATTTATTGTTTTGTTTTTGTTCTGTTTCCAGGTTGAGCGATGCCGTTCACTCCTAAAGAGAAGTCATTTTGCGTCTTGGAATATGCGCACACACAGTCACCCAAGACTGTGCAGCGTGCCTTCAATGCAAAATTTGGAAAAACTTCACCAACTGGCAAACAAATTTGGACTTGGTACCAAAAATTTAAAGAGGAAGGCTGCTTATGCGGGGCCAAAGGATCTGGTAGACCATCATCAACATCAGCATATTCCAAGACGCAAAATGACTTCTCTTTGGCAGTAAACGGCATGGCTCAATCTTTGTCACTCAAACCATTCCTGAACAATATTAGCACTTATGACAGAGAGCACTGTCTAGCTGAGTGAGTGCACTGCCATCAGGGAATGTGTTTGCCATCAAAAGGTGTAAGTGGTCTACAACAATGCTTGGGTAGGTGGTAACTGTCGAAGAAACATCCACATAAATGCAGGACCAAAGGTTTCCCCTGCATTGCCTAGACCATCACATTGCCTTCTTCTAAAGTATATTTTGCTTGGATCTCCTCTCCAAGAAAAAGGACAAGCACACACCTGGTTGATCATGTGATGTAAAAGGCAATGTGACCAGACCAGGCTATCTTCTTCCATTGATCTGTAGTCCAGTTGTAATGCTCATGTGTCCACTGTTGAAGCACACGAAAGCAGACATACTGTTATAAGCCACAACAAACTGCAGCTGCACAATACCCATACACAGCAAGCTGCAGTGTACCACGTACATCCATGAGCCTTGAGTGCCTGCGACCATATCCACTTTTGGAAGGTACCAACTACAGTATACTGGAAGCACTCCACAAGACCTTTTGTTTTGGAGATGCTCAGATCAGATTGTCTAGCCAGCCCAGTTTTGCTTGTCAAAGTCACTCAGATCTTTTCACTTGCTCCTTTTTCCCACTTTACCACATCAACTTTTAAGAACTGATTGCTGACTTTCTGCCTCATATACACACGTGGACAAAATTGTTGGTACCCCTCAGTTAAAGAAGGAAAAACCCACAATTCTCACTGAAATCACTTGAAACTCACAAAAGTAACAATAAATAAAAATTTATTGAAAATTAAATAATCAAAATCAGCCATCACTTTTGAATTGTTGATTAACATAATTATTAAAAAAAACACCCCCCCCCCACATATATATATAAAAATTTGCCCATTCCATTTGCATATTTGAAATGACTTATTACAATTATGGAAATTTCAAGTGCAGGAAAAACCTTGTAACTGGCAGGAGTGAGGGGAAAACGCATAGTTTGAATCTGAGAAAAAACAAAAAGGAACTGTCATATTTTGCTAATTTGTATCACATCTAGTGATTATGTGTCTGTTGAAACGGTTTCTCTCCTTCTCTCCAGTGCAGCGCCAGTCAGCCTGCTGCACGAGTGAGCAATACCCTGGCAGAAGCTGGAGGTGGAGGAGAAACAATGATCTGGTTATTACTTTTATCTGTGCTGCAATTTCTATTTGTTTGCAGAAGAAGGTTAGAACACATTTCCATTATGCAGGAAATTTTCATGAAGTTTAATATTTCCTTTCACATCTAACCTTTTTATTTTTACTGCCTCCATCTATCTCACCAGGTAAATGTTCTGCCACACAGCTGTGACATACCGTTGTGTTGGTATATAAGCAAAGCATCATACTAGGTAGATCGGTTTATTGTCATCTTTGAGAGTTTAACACATGAAAGATAACTTCTACCAGCAATAGTCCAAAACTCATTCATTGGAAAGGGCTCTTCATGTTTGTTATATTCTTTAGTTATCACATAACTAAAGAATATAACAGCTTACACAATTAAATCAGAGTTACATTTGCAGATAATTTTGTGGTGTCTATAACTCCAAAATACTGTAATTAGGTGAACATGATTTACCTGGGTGCATTATTGACAGACAGCTGATCAGAATGATACCAAACATGATCATGTGAATGGCAGACATGGCAAAAGTTATAATAGTGATACCCCACTAGGAAAAATAAAAGATTAAAGACAAGGCTGGATATAGACTGACCATGATGTTATGGAAAAGTTCAGTTGTTCTGTGAAATGGATGTACATAAAAAGGAGTTAAGTCCAGAACTGTGGGATAATTGTCTTTGTTGGTTTTGATTTGAGAAAATCTGCTCTGGATCAGTTTCACCATTGTTAATGGCCGGTGGATCAGTGTAGGCGTCAAATCTGCTGAGTATTCTTTCAAAGTTATGGTCAGTGAAATCATACCTGGTTATGTAATGGGTGGCGACAGGTTGTAAAAACTATTACAAAAGGAAACTTTGGGTATTGTAACCACCATATATCCTGGCTCTCGTGAGGACTTGATCTGTCTCATCATATCAAACTAATTTAGTTATTACAAATTTTCATTTGCACAATTAAGATGCACTTCCTATGCTGTCTCTCACACCAGAACCAGCAGTGAGATACAGAATCATGAAAGCCATAGCCAAAGAAATGCTGTCATATTACTTCAGTAAAAAGGAAATAGGTCAGTTCTGAAAAGTCAGCTGATCATCTGTGTAAAGTTCAAACTAATGTGGCAGCATGACAAACCTATTCTAGCACTAGCAGAACAGGAGCAATGTGTGGTTCTTTGACATTAGGATGTTAGATTCCATAACAAGTCCAAAACCAAAGCTCAAAGGTGGTTAATGTTAGCTGTCTCGCTTTCCAGTAATACTTTTAGAAGCAAATTACAGAGGTGTTAGTATTTAAAGACTTAACACCCATTTACACAGAAAGGCTGGTGACACTAGGATGCTGAATCTGACTATCATGAACAACACATACAGTATGAACCTTGTTACTGGAGAAATTAGTGTTGTAGTTGCAATTAGGTCTGTATTGTTTAGGTAAAATGTGATTTCAAGACAATGCTGCTTTTGATACATATTTCTTCTTCTACTAACTGTGAACGTGTTTACTTGTATGTATTTTCTACTTCACAATCTGTCTGTGACATTTGTAATAAAATTCAAAATCCTCCTGGGTCTGACTGATGCCTGACCATGAAGAAGATTGATGTTTGGTCGTTACTCATTAGTCTTGTTTTTCTAATGTAGCTGTTATAATAAAGTCTTTGGTACTTTGTTGAAGCAGACTTACTCTTGACCGTTGATCATCTTGCTGAGCATCAGAAAAGCCTGTTTTGTAAGCCTCCTCCTCCTTCATATTTGTAATTTTTTTGTAAATAATTGATATATTCATTTACAATTAGGGACAAGATTAAAGAGTATGTGTACAGTGGATACGGAAATGTTTAATTCCATGTTTCCAATGCAATCAAGCAAAAAAAGTGAGACACACAGAGGAACAAGATGAAATAAAATGTTTTGATGCTAATGGCAGCAATTAAGAAGACTGATGCTTTCTCTCAACAAAATGTGCTGTTGCAGAGGCAAATTTCAATATTACCAAATGCATGATTGTATGAGATCTTGTTTTAACCAGGAAAACAAACTGAGAGAAAAGCAGAGAGATTAAACCAGTAAGAACCTTGAAACTCCACAGAAATATGATGTGTTTTCAATGCCTTCTTTCAACTCGGTTTAGAGGATTCAGCAGAGCCAATTACAGAAAGAGGGGAGAGTGGGTTGTGGAGGGTGAACAAATGAATCAATTTGGCTTCCATTAGTAAACCACTTTCACCCTTAACCTGCCTTCAATTTCTCTCCCCCATCATTTGGTGGTGTGCAGATGGCAAATACAGACATCCAAGGCCAGAATCAAAAACAAAATCCTTTTTTTACGAGAAAAAAAGGCAGAGTGAGGAACAAAGCAAACTGATGTACCAAAAGAATCATTCACTATGCTCATGTTTAATGGTTCTCCATATCTTTTTATGTTTCTCTTTACCTCCTCTTAGGTCCTTGACAAAATGTAAAGAGCTGACACGGTACATATTCAACAGGCAGATGAAAGCTTCGTGGTTCAGCTAATAGAGGTATCTGACCTGGCAAACCTTCTGTGATTTATGTTTTCTGAAACATATTGTCTTTATCCGTGTAACTGCAAAATACAAGGAGATGTTGAGAGCAAAGGGCAAGGCCGTGCGCTGAAAGCAGATGTTTGGTTCTCTCGTCCTTAAAGCTAGGCAATAGTGAATTTCTTCTTCACTGCCTTCTGAAAGTGAATATTTTAACTGAAGTGCACTACCTCACTCAACATGTCAGAATCAAATGCAATCAACTCTGATTGTTCTCTGATTGCAAAAATGTGATTGGAACACAATCTGCATTGTAATGTGTAGGATCAACGAGCCATCGTTAGATTCAAAACAAAGAAATAGCAGAGGCACCAAAGCACCCCACCAGATGTGGAACCGTAAAGCAAGACACATTCTAGATCTGGCAGGATGGTCTGAAGACTATGTTATCAAGAAGAGGCCACGAAAAAAAGACATTGAGCCGATGCCACAACACAAACCTCCACACATCCAGGATGTATACTGACCCTAGTTGTAGGATTCCAAGTAACAAAGTAATTTGCAGTCACTGAAACGTGATGCAAAGATATATTTTGCAGGTTAAATTAGCATTATTTTACCATCAAAGTAGCAGCTCCTTTCAGGTGTGCTCTATTTATGACTTCATCTCAGAACATCACAACATAATATTAACCCCAATATCGTGTGTAATATTGTGTTCTCTTCCTCCTTCTTTTCCTCATTCAAACTCAGCTCATTTCTTTTGTGTTGTTTGTCTTGATGTGTGTTATTGTTGTGTCATAGTTGTCACAGTATTGTGTTGGTAATTTAACAAATGTACATAAACATAAGTTGAGTTCCTCCACTGTTTTGTTGTCCGTATTTCAGTCCCTAAACGTGTACAGATTCAAGACACTGAGCTTCTACAAATAATCTTCAGCTTAAATCATGTCCCTCCAATTCTTGAAGCTCTTCTTTACAGTGCAACCAGAGGTGCTTCATATGCTGCATTTTTATAATAATCTGATGTAAATATTTCACTGCTTGAATATCATGTAGATTGTGTAATAATTCAGCATAAGTATTCAAAACCCATTTCACAGAAACATTCACGATACATTTCATATATTGGTGGAGAAACATTTATCCTACAAAGGACTTGAAAATAGATTTCATTTTCCATTTGTGTAACACAGGAAAGGTGCATAATGGGACATTTAGTGAGGATGATTGTGATGCTCTGTGTTCTAAGGCTGGAGGCTTACGCTCATACAGTCCTACTGACAAACTGTGAACTCCCGAGGCAGAACAGAGCACATATTAATGGACAACACACTGCGACCACATGCCTACGATGTTTCCAGAATTCATCTTATCCAGGATCAGACATGAATAGACATTAATAGTAACTACAGTGTCCTACAGGGAGAACATTATAATCATCTTGATACTGTGTAAATCTCCTCTATAGACTAGTGAGCAGACATACAGTGAATAATGTGCTTCAGCAATAAACCTAAAAACACCTTACAGAGGTCACTGTTTCACTTCCACACCCTATTGCCATGTAACAAAAAACACGCACAGATGTGATGCCTGTACACAGTCCGTCAGTGAGAGCTAATTGACTCATTACAAGCCAGATGTCAGGTAAACGGCCAGGTTGGAGAGAGTTGTCAGAGGTCCAGAACGTCTTCAAGAGGAAGGTCCAGATACACCAGCGGACGGCCAGTGTAACAGGCCAGACTGAGCCCAAAATATACCCGGGTATAAACTGGCCAAGGACAAAGTATACCCCAGGGTACATTCTGGCCTGAATGTACCCTGGGGGCCAGTTTATACCTGTTGACACATAAAGATTAAGCATTTTTAAACTCTTAATTGTTAAATTATTTAGTTTTTTTTTTTTTTTTTTTGGGGGGGGGGGGGGGGGGGGGGTTTATACGAAGAGGTATGAGCAGCTAGCAAATCATTATGAAAGAACATAACTAGAATGGTCCTAAGCAAATTCAAACAAAAAAGCTCAAACCAAAGGAAAAACTGAATTACAAACCAAGCATAATTTAAGCAAAACATTATGAAAAAGCATCGACATTGGCTGGTGTTGCTTTAAACTGTTTCTGTATGTCTTTGTATTGTCTTTGATTGGTGCTTAAACTAAGATTGACTTGATCTGTGTGTAACAGGCCAGATTAAACCCTCGGTCAAAGTATACTATAGCTTAGCCCAATTTATACCCCAGGTACTGATACAACCTAGCCGAGAATATACCCTTCCAGGTTAAAATGCATTCCATGTATTATGAGATTAAATCATCCATCCATTCTCTATACACTGCTTTATCCTCACTAGGGTCGCGGGGGGTGCTGGAGCCTATCCCAGCTGACTCGGGCAAAGGCAGGGGACACCCTGGACAGGTCGCCAGTCTGTCACAGGGCTACATATACAGACAAACAATCACACTCCCATTCACACCTACGGGCAATTTAGAGTAACTAATTAACCTCAGCATATTTTTGGTCTGTGGGAGGAAGCCGGAGTGAACGGAGAAAACCCACGCATGCACAGGGAGAACATGCAAACTCCATGCAGAAAGATCCCAGGCCCACGAGATTAAATCAATCAAATGAATTTTTATCTTAATTTAAGCAGAGGTCAATGAAATTAAATCAAATATTTTAGGCAAAATAGGGCTGCACAGTAGCTTGGTGGTTAGCACCGTTGCCTTGTAGCTGAAAGATCCAGGTCTTCGTATGCAATTTAGTTTTTCCTTTGGTTTGAGCTATTTTCATTGTAGTTAGCTCAAGGACATTCTAGTTATGTTCTTTCATAACGCTTTGTTGGCTGAGCGCACCTCTTTGTGTAAAAAAACAAAACAAACAAAACCTACATAACTTAACAATTAGGAGTTTAACATGCTTAATCTTTATGTGTCAACAGGTATAAACTGGCCTCAAGGGGTATACTTTAGTCAAGAGGGGTATGAACTGACCTAGGGGGTTAATCTGGCTTGTTACACTGGGTCAGACGGAGCAGACGGGGGGGTCCAGATTCTTTATCAGCAGGAAGGTGCAGGTTATTGAGCGGATGGCCAAGTTTGAAGGAAGTTGGGCAGAACCTGACAGTGCGGTCAGTGGAAAGCAAAGCTAATGCTACGATCTGGCAGGGAGTTGAATCATGACCCAGATGTTATGGAGCTGGTGATGAGGCAAGTGTGCTGATCCGCAGCTGTCTGGAGTTCCCGATGATTCAAGTGTTTGATCGATAACAGCAACCAGAGTGGCACAAACAGGAGAGAGAGCAGAGTGGTGAGGGGAAAAGAGAGGGAGAACGGAAAGAGGGAGAGCAAAAGAATGAGGGGAGGAGGGAGGTAAAAGGAGGTCAGGTGGGGACAGATGCAAAGACCGAGGAGAGGCCCCTGAAACAGTGGTGCTCCCAGTGACTGTAGCAAAATACTATCAAGTAAAAGACGGGAAAACTGTCAAAGTAAAGCTAAGTAAACAAAACTGTTTTTTGCATGTTTATATTCAAGTGAAGCTCCTCACATCTACAGTAATTACAGATTATCAAATTTGCCAAAGTAAAGGAGGTTATCAGGTGATATAAATCAGGAGTATGTGTATACAGAGGAGGATGGAGTGGATGGACAGATCAACAAATCAGATATCTACAGTGGTGGAAAAGAAGTTTTCAGACGCTCCATGCATTTGTGAAACATTGCATTAAGAATCACTCTTAGGTCTCCAAGTGCAATTTATTTTAGTACAGTCACAATACTAAACAAATCCGAAAAAAGCTATTAAAAACTGAAAATTAATTGATTCCATAAAAATAAACAAGAAATTTTGAGTATTGGGTCATTTTGGTACCAGTGATCCACTAATGAAGGAAGGATGCAGTCCTTCAGCAGTTGGATACACTGCAGAAATAAAGATAAACCAACATCTTGGAAGACAAACCAAGATCTGGGTGTCCAAGGGTTTCTTCACCAAGAAATGACCGTATCCTGATCTGCATCTGCAGGGAAAATTGCCAAGTGACATCACAGGAGTTCCAGCGATACCAATATATCTGTGATAGCTCTATCAGTCAGGCTATAATTGCAACCATGATGGCATTTGTCCAGCTGCCCTAACAAACTACTGACACTAAGTCAAACCATGCCCCAATCCTAACTGAGTTGTTTTTAGACCAAACCTACCCTTTGGCATTTGACCTAATGAAATGGCTTGTGGCACACTTTTCTCCAGTGATCTTTAACAGCTACTGTGTGGCTGCTGGCATCATATGTGTCAGAGGGTTGAAGGACTCTCTGCAATATAACCAGCCCAATAACTCAGTAAATGTCAACTGATTAACAGATAAGAAATAGGCTATGTCTTATCTCAGGTTTGAAAGTACGAGCGGAATCATAGGACCTTTGATCCCTGCTGCACCTTACAGCGATGACTGAATCCTAAACATTTCCAGTCCTCCTGCTGAGGCAACCTCTGCACATCAGATTGTTAAATCTCTTATGTGCCGTTACCTGGGACTCCACTAATGCATTTAGGATCTTAGTCCTAATCAAAAGTTAACATCAAGGTCTCACCACACTGTGCTGCCATGGATATTCACTGCTTTATCTCAACTGTTCACATAATTACAAATAACATTCAAAGCTGATTAAAGGACAAATTTTAGGAATGCCTGGCTGTCTAATTAAAGGGCACTATAATCAAATTAACTTCATTTGTACAATGAAATCTACTTAACTGATAATGCAAGCACATTAGTGTCACAGTTGACCATCAGTGCAGACGATGCTGTGCTGAAGCTGCTGATATTAGCATCACAGACCTGCACTTGCACATTGTTGGGTCTTAATTCATGACCATGTAAACATCAAGCCAATGGCAAAATATCAAGCATTCAGTGATCTGGCTCCAGTATTTGCAGTGTTGTAGGTGTAAACGTTGTGTTAATGCGGTTAAGAAAATCTCTACTAATGAAATTCTTTTACGCTGTGAGAATCTTGTTAAAAGACTATAAAGGAAACACGTTTTAATGCAAGGTTTTACAGATTAACGATTCAAGACTCCCTGGCTTTTATCCCATAATAAATAAAAGACCAGAGTCACCCCAAATCAACACATCCTTAACAGGTCAGAGCTCTTATACTACAGAGGTTTTTCCCTCCTGCTGCTCCACTGTCTCTGGGATCACAGGTTGAACAGGTTCCTCTCGTCACCTTCTCTTGTCACATTTCATCTTACTCAAACCAAGAATAGGTCACATTAACTGCTGCGAAAAAAACACACAGGAATAAGAAGGGTGGAAAGCCCAGCAGGAACATCAACAGGCGGCTCCTGATGGATGACAGAGCGAGCCTCTGGAACAGCATGGATTTGCGTGGCTTTTGTGCGTCAGTACACACACACACCTGCCCACCCACACACACACACACACGCTTGATTTTGTTTTGGGGTTTTTTTTTCAAAAAAAGATTAAGGGAGACATTTCATCCCTCTAGTCACACACGTGCACACTGGAATTAGCTTTCCCCTATGTTCCTCCTGTTGTGGTAACAAACAGTTGACAGCGATTATGCCTCATCATGTTTGACTGAGTGAGTCTCATTCATATGGAGCAGAGTGTACAGCATCTTCAGGGCCTCTGGAAACCTAGTAATCAGCCATCAACTGTGATCAAGGGAAAACTCTCAGCTCTATGAATACTGATGAATATATTTTAACTCAAAGACAGCTTATTCTTAGGGGCCACAACAGATGCAGAACGACACATCATTATCCAAAATGCCTCATCAGAGTCACTGATACTCACTGCATCACACCAGCAGCTTTGATCCACTCTTAAGTTCCTTTGGGACACTTTGACCTGATGGTATCACTAGATGAAAAGTCAAGGGGATCCTCAAAGTGATCACGATTCACCCTGGATTAATTTCTCCCAAAGAACTACGAAGGACTGTCATATCTTGGATGATTCACTAGAAAAAACAATGTAAAAACCAACAACTACTGCTACAGTTTAACACCCCAGAGCAGCCACGTCCTGACTGAGTTAAACACTCTATTCTTTATGTTGCTGATGATTAACAATTAAAACTGACAGCACGTGAAGCTCCTGTCCATCAACAAAATCCCCTCCACTAAATGTAGCTCAAACACACAGGGATAAACACCATAATTGAAGTACTTTCCAGTAGAAAACATAACCAATGCTCACCTGACACACACTAATCCCTGGAACTCTTTAATTCAACCCACAGGATTAACAGGCAACTGAACGAGATTCGACTAGTTGCATCCCTAAACCTATTAAACACATCCTTGCATAGCCAATCAATGTGATGTAATGAGAGAGCCAGCATTTCTAGAATAGACAATGGACACCGGTCCATGAGCAGCGATCAATCTGACTGGACAGAAGTACACTCTGGGACAATCCCAAACAAATCCAGGGCCATTCTCTCCGACGTCGGCTGCCCTGGGCAATAATAAGCCCAGGATTACACAGGATAGAACAGTGCAAACTGGCAAGTTGGATGAGCCAATTACTCACATGGACAATGAGTTTGTTCCTTCCAGCATGGTTGACCTTCCTGGAATCCTAGAAATGTTGCCTGGCAAGGGTCCCTCTAACCCCCGCCACCAGACAGTTCAGCAGATCTGTGCTGTGGAGGACTCCCTGTATTTTACAGGTGGGGCGGGCCTTCACTGAGGCTCCACCTACTTTCTCTGTCATACCGTTCAGGCTGGCTGGTGGCTGAACCTGCGACTAGCTGGTCATCTATTTTTAGGAGGAGATAGCGCTCGGGTGAAGGGTTAGAAAGAGTTTAAATAGAATAGAAACACAATGCAACTCATCTCTCATCAACCCGCAAAATTTCCCAGTCAGAGCTCTCAATATAATGGTGTTACAAATCTGTGATGATGTGAACCAGCAGAGGATTAATCTGCTGCCGCGGAAAATGAGAAGCCATCTATCTTTCCCCTTGGGAGTGATGCTTTAAATCCCTCAGAGAGGCAGAATATCCCAGTGATCTTGATCCCTCCTCATCGCTGTTAGAAACCTGTGGCAAGAGCAGGCAGGCTGCCAGGTTAGTCCTGATGTACAGAGGCTGCTGCTGGCTGCAGCTTACCAACATCTAACTGACTGATTCAGTCTCCAGCGAACTGTGAGCTGTAGGCAGAAAACAAGTCCAGCTTTCTGGATTCCTTACAGGCTTAACAATAAAAATGCACAAGAGCAAGTGCTAAAAAACAATAATAAGCAAATATGGTACATTTTTAAGGTGTTATGGGGCTAAAATCTATATGTAGATCAGCATGTCAGCTGACAAATGAAATGCCAAATCATTATGAGCCACATAATTTATTGTTGGTCCTTCATGTGCTGCAAAAACATCTACAAGCCGAGGCATGGACTCTGAAGACCTCTGAAGGTGTCCTGTGATATCGGACACGAAGACGCTAACAGCACGTCCAGTAAGTTGCCGCAGATCAGACTTGTTAGAGTGTATAACACCCAACTTCGGGATCATGATGTGTCCCTGCTTCACTGTCAGCAGGTAGGAGATGGTTTGCGGACTCTCAGCTGTTGCACTCTTGTTAAAAGATGATCAGTGTTATTCACGTGATCTGTGTGTGGGTCGTAATGTTTAGGCTCATCAGTGTATAGATTAGGGTTAAGCGATAAGTGACAATTGTCCAATCAGCCGCTATCAGTCCAACGACGAGCAATTGCTAAAATATTCTCTGAGAAGTCTGACACTATTTTAAAAATCGTACGGTGGCATTAGATCAGTCTTTTATGCACAGTGATGCATTTGCGGCAGCCCATCACAACGTCAGTATTGACTGTCTGGTAAAAATGAGTGAAATCTTATTTCTTTGTGGAGCTGCACCCCTGAACCAAATCAAGAAGGAGAGGAATTACTGTTGTACAATCAATCCAGATTACATTTTCAAGTCTGCAGTTCCTAACCACAGCAGGGAGACCTCTGGTTTAAAATGCTAAATGTCTTTATTGTAGTCTGACTCTTAGCTGCTACGTATTCTTTAGTGTCCGTACCAACTCTGCAGCGAAGAAGAGAGCAAAGAGACGGCGTTATAATGCAGCATGAAGCAGCCTTTATCTCCTTCTCTTGAGCAGTGAACATGGCACACTACGTTTAAGAGATATACAGAAAGACCATTAAATTAGTACAATAACATGACATATATGAAAACAACCTGAGATGGACTCAGCTCATCATAAATCATTTGAAATTTGCTTAACTTCAAAACAGTAATGCTCCTGCTACCTTCAAAATAAGAGTTAACTGAACTTAGGCTGAAAAAAGATTGTAAGTGAATAAACTCAATCAACTTGAAACATGATAATGAATCAACTGTGTCGCTTATATTTTCTGTTTAAATAGTCACTTCTTTGATTTGAAGAACTATCTGCTCCAATAGAAGAGTCGAATCCGTTTAAACCAACATGTGAGGCTGCATCTCTTACTTTGTTTTAAATGATGTTGACAGGAGAAGGGAATAAAAACATTGTTAGCGCCCTTTTCATTATCATGTAATGAAACTAACAAGATTTAACTCTCTAACAATGCACAGTGGGAAGTCTGCTAGCATTCTAACTTTGTTTCTTTAAAAACTTGATTTAATGAGTTGATTAAACTCTCAGCCACAGATTAACTGAACTGCAGAGTAGACTGATGGGAATGGGCAGCTGGAAGCAGTGGGCTGGAGGAAGGTCAGCAGCAGCATCCCACAGTGGACATGATGGAGACTAGACCAGTTGGTGGGACAGCAACCACAAATCAGAAGCATCCAGCCCTGGGAGGAGGGACACTCAGAGAAAGGACACAGGGGAATCTTTGAATGTTCCTTTTATTGGTTTGATTGTAATCCTGCTATGTTCCTTTTATTGGTTTGATTGTAATCCTGCTATTTTTCTTATTCTCAGTCGTTGTCATGTTGGCGCCGATGACTTTCCTCTGTGCAGGTTTGATGTTCTGGGTGATCTACAGCGATGCCCTAATTGAACCCAGATGTCTCACGCAGCCACAGGTGTTTTATCCTCACTGCGTCTTCATACACATAAGTGTGTTTATAGGCTAGTGAGTGTGACCTGACCGAGTGAGCGTGTGTGTGAAGATTATAGTATAGGTCTCGATGATGGCGACAGGAATACTGTTCACAGTTTCTGACTCTTGATAGTGAACTAATGAACACAATTAGCCATATAATTACACCTATCGGGTTACAGCCAGTTAGATTTGCTCCTGTGACTCGGTCTGTCCTTTGATGGTAGCCACATGTAATCATCACTACTCTGTCTGCTTGCTACACTGAGTTCCATCCTGAATTGTCTTTCAGAAAATCACTGCAAAGACAACATTCTTCTCAAGCTAATTTAAGCTCATTTGTCCGTTGTGCCATTTAAATCATTGAAACAAATGTTCGTTTTTTGAGCTCTTGTCTCTTAAGAACAGGTTCCTAAATGTGCATTGGGCAGTTTAAATAAACACAAACAAAGCTGCAAAAAAATCTCAGAAATAAATTCAGATGTGTGATTGTGTTCTTTGTCTGGGGAAAGGTCACAGGCTGAGAATGATGCAGGCTTCGCCATGAGCAGCTGCTATCACAGAGGCAGCGAGTGTTTAGCCCAGCAGCCCATGACTCATCTTGAGAATATTACTCCTCAAAGACAGACATCATTACTACTCCGCTAAGGAGGCAGAGTTCTGTGATGATCGGCGTTGGTTTGTCTGTCTGTCTGTTAGCATCATTACTCAAAAACGGATTTGGATAAAATTTTCAGGGAAGGTCAGAAATGACAAAAGGAGTAAGTAATTAGATTTTGGCTGTGATGCGGCTTATAGTCTAGATCCACGGATTTGTTAAATATTACTGTATCATTTCGAGATAGTGGCACAGTATCTCTGTAACTATGACAATAAGTGAACGCTGCGTCAGCTGCCTGCTGACGATCACATGATTGTGATCCTACTCCAAACGGACCATTGTGGACTTATCGGGACTTCTGTTGGAAAAGATACAAAGAACAACTGATTAAATTGTGGGAATGTTTTCGAGTTCCATCAATTGCTGCCGCCTGCTACATATTTAGGCCACGCGATTCCGTACATAACGTACACATGCATAACACACGCCTGTCCTCAAGACTATTTTGCTTGTGGGTAAATCTATAATAAATGGCCACATTCTATAGTGTCATGATTTCTTCCATGATTTTTTTAAACATTTCATCCTTCGGAAATGATACAATGACTGAGCAGCCTTGGCGGAGCACTGTGCTCTCTAAATGCTTTTCTTGTCTATATTATTTCCAGCTCATCTGATTACAAATACTCATTTCCATTTCTTACTATGAAGACAAGCTGATTGGGAGCCATGAGTGGCACTGACAGATAGCACAAAATTTTCAGTATGATAAAAGCTGACAAAGTCAAGTAAAAGACAAAAGTCTTTGCAACAATTATCAAGACAAATAATCGACAACAATTTTGCGTAATTAAAAACTTAGGAGATTTTTTAAGCAAGCATGCAAAAGGGTTGTTATTTTCATGTGTCTTATATCACCATTAATGGAATATCTTTGGATTTCTGACCAAATGTTGGACAAAACAAGTCATTAACTGTTATCGCCTTTGAATCAGATTAACTGAAATGGATGTTTTTCATTTTTTTCTGCCAGTTTATACAAGGTGTCCCAAAAGTCTGGACACATATGCAAAAAGACATATTTTCAAGAAATACATTTTTAACATTTTACTCAATATATTAATTTTTTAATATATTGAATTTAATCCTTTATATCTCACGGGAGTGGCGCCACTCCCATTTCTTTCAATCACCTTAACTCCTCAACCATTTGCGCTACAGGGAAAATTCAAACGGTTCCTGACAGAAGAGAAGATGTCCTTTACGGGGTATTCCAGTATGTCAAAGGAACCACATGCAACGACGTCTATCACAAAATCCCACGGGAGTAGCGCAGCTCCCATTTTACAAGTACTATAAAATTTAAATTTTTGTAAATATTTATTATAGTTCATATTTTACATTTTTATTGTCAATGTTTTTGTTCATGTTCAACTCCAGTTTCTAATTTAATAAAATCTGTGAAGGCAAAAAAATTGTAGTTCAAGAGATTTCCTATGTGTCCAGACTTTAGGGACACCCTGTACACCAAATGACTGATTATTGGAAAAGTGAATGAACAATAAAGGATTTTTTCAAAAATTAATTTTTATGTTTTTTTTTAAACTAACAAAACAGTCTAAACATTCTTGTGATTAGTCAACAATTATTTTGTCCTCTCCAGACTACTGTAGAAAACATGAAGTCACTACAACTAAGCTTCCAAGAGCATATAAAAAGACTCTGAAGCAGCACACAACACTGAATGTTGCCTTGTTTTTCAAAGATGTACTGTTGCAAGCACAATTAGTGACTAATGTAATCCTCAGCTCCATCCTGCCAGTTCTGTTTTTCTCCCTACAGCACAAGGGCCAGTTTTTTCTTGAGAAATAGAAGAATTTCAGCCCTCTGAACTGTGAGCCTCTTTCTGCCTTCATCATAAATGTTAGTGCCAGCATTGAAGAGTCTCTTATTCTCCACCCTGGTGTAAGCTACAAAGAGAAATTTTGATGCAGGAGCCTGGAGAGGGGAGCCGAGGTTGGTCGATTCTCCAGAACTGGAATGGATGTGAGGAACAGTTTGCTCACTAAAATAGGTTTCTTTCTCAAAAGGAGAGCACTAGTGTCAGCTGGCCCTGGGTCAGATTCTGCTTTTCACTCCTCCAGGATTTCATCAAAGACTACCAGCTCTGCTCTTTCATGCAATTCCATCATCCACACAGAGGGATATTTATACGTGGGGCTATTGCAAGAGCACCTGAGCCAAAATTGTAAAGCGTGTCCTGTAGAAAAGCTGAAGAGGGGGAACTGTGAGCAGAGATCTTAGCAGAGGTTTAAGCTCCTTCTCTTTAGCTGGCAGAACTCACTGAAATCACAAGTCTGTCTTTGGCGCCACGAGAACCGTTTCCTCCTGTAGCAATGCTGTCACTGCTAAGAGGTAAAAGACAGCCTGCCAGAACCTTCACCATCACTGCACACACAATTTATAGCAGTAGGAGGTGAGGAAACTTTTTGATGAGTTAAAGCACAAGCAGTTCTGAAGATATACTTTGCTGACACATCTAGTGGAATAAATGAATTCTAAGCTAAACACGGCAGATGAAAAGAGGTCAACCAATTTAATAAAAACAGTTGATGTGATCGATATGTTCATCCTTCATGTTCACTGAGAAGTACCAGTTTAACTGTTTCATCTTTTCACAAAGCCATATTTAATCTGCGGCGACAAAAAATTATAGTAATGAGATTTCTTGTGTCCAGACTTTAGAGACACCCTGTACAGTACAGATGTTCATGACCTCCAATGGATGAGTCCTAATCAATCTTCAGCAGCTTCATAATTATGCTTCAGAGTGAAATAGCGGTTGGATTGAAAACTGCTGGATTGAAATGGGTTGTATTAAACTGGTTGATCTCTTTTCATCTCCCATGTTTAGCTTTGAGTTCATTTATTCCACTAGATCTATCAGCAAAATATATCTTCAGAACCCCTTGCGCTTTCTCTCATCAAAAACTTTTACTTTACCCTGTATATTTCAATCTGCATTCAACATAACAGACCACTATCCCTACAGTCAGACTGTCAGCGTGGCTAATAACGACCAGCTGTACAAAGTGCAGTATTCCAGAATGCAACAACTGCAACTCAGTTTGCAATCACAGGACCAATTCAGTAAGAATCTGCCCATTAAGAATAAATCCACTCAGTAGAGATAGCATCAATGCCTGCTGATTTTATCTCTGCAAACTACTTCAGCGACATGGAACAAATCCATTTTTATTTACACGGGAGCCAGAATGTGCCAAACACCCCCTGTTCTATGCAGCACACAACTGCCTTAATAGAAAAACTATCCACACAAACAAGCACTCCCCTGCATCGCTTGAATCACATGTAAACAAAGAAAATACCATCTGTTAATGCACAGCTCATTACTACTATATATGCATCCCAGAGCTGTCACATGTGGGTTGGGTGGCAAACTGCAGAGGCCTCTGTAAGCATATGGGCACTCACTTGAAACCAAGGAGATATGCATTTACTATGTTTAACTATGCATCATATAAGCTTAAATCAATAACTTTCTGCACGTTGTCAGTGCTTCTGGAAGGAACTGAAATGTGTTGGAGTGTAGCTAACCTGGAGGGGAGGTAGTGCTTCGGCTGTTTGTAGTAAAACCCAAAGGAGTTCACTGTGACAAGTCGTCACTGAGGAGAAGCTGGTGTCAGGGTTTGTGGGAGAGTTTTGGAGAGCACACAGTCAAGCCTTTCAAGTGGACGAACACAAAGTCAGCCAGTCATCAATTATTTCAGTTAGCCGCATGGAAAGAACAGCAGAGTTTTGGGGACATGCAGTGGAATAACATCTGGAGCTCGAAGGACATGAATAGAAATAAATTCAAAAAGATTTGCCTTTCTATGGACGGCTATGTATTCTGTGCCACTTTCATAGACAATGCTGTTCATGTAGTCTTTTAAAAAGCACCGTCATATTGAACTATCCACACAAAACCATTGTTTATAGCTAAAAGAGGACAGAGTCAGTTTAACCTCTCAGATATCTAAGGCTGATCCAAGAACTGGATAAAGCAGCAGAAAAATATTAATCAACTTGTTTTTCTTTATTTTTTACATTTATATTCATACAATTCAGACATGTTCTTCCAATAATATGGCCTCATCAGGCAAATGAACTGGGACAGGTTCCCGGTGAGTATCTCGTGCATGCTGGTATCTCTCATCCACAGATTAATGAGAACAAGGTAGAAGACAAATGGGGTGGAGAGCCGGCGAGCACTTGGACGAGGTTAACTGAGAGATCTGAGAACCCCCAGAGTCCTTACTGGTCGTGCTTTGAATAATGAAGGCTAATATGCAGATGTGGATGTGCGCCTGGTGCAGGATGAACTAATGAGGAGGACCTGTAAATGTATTCAAGTACTCACTCTCTACAAACATCCAAAAACACCTCTGACACTTCAAGTTTCATAATTATGTTTCTTTCAGTGTAGCTGACATTTAAAATTATATTTGGAATATGAAAGGTGCAAAAGTAGACAGTAATATGCATTTGATGCCCAGCTCACTGTAACTTTGCCCTTGATGTAGAACAAAGACTGTGACTCTGTACATGCCAATACCAGATTTTCACTCATAAGTTGCACGAGTTGACTTCATGGTGGTACAAGGAAAGCCAAGGGTTCTTTCGAGGATTCTTCCTCTGGGGGGGCATGAATCCATCTAGGGGATGTTGTGATACTCCACAGGTTCCCATGAACGTGTTGACGTGCTGATGGTGGTAGAGGGGGAGTCAGGGCATCATCCTAGTCATTAGGATTCAACAACATTTCCATTCACCAACAAACCAGCAATGCCATTTCTGCAGATTAAAACCACTGTCAGGTCAAGTGAAGAATGCCAATCATCTTGTTACAATATAATGTTCTGCTGGGAAACTTTGGGTCCTGGCATTCATGTGGATGTTACTTGGACACACATCACCCACATCAACCTTGTTCCTGACTAAGCACACCTTTCCTCATGGCAACAGCCCTCGCCACTGCCAGCGGCCTCCCACAGCAGGACAATGCTTCCTGCCACACTGCAAAAATGACTCAGAATAACACTAAAGTACCCAAGGTGTTTACCTGGCCTCCAAATTCCTGAGATCCCAATCTGATGGAGCTTCCACAGAATGTTCTGGAACAAACCTGATCCACAGATGGTCCACAGTGCAACCCACAGAACCCAAAGGATTTGCTGCCAACATCCCAGTGCCAGACACTGTCAGTGACCTGACAGCTCAGAGCTGTTTTGGTGGCACAAAGGGGATCTAAACAATATTAGGTAGGTGGTTCTAATATTGTGAAGATGCCAGCAGAATGGGTAAAAATGAGAAAGTCTCTCAACACACTTATTTATCAATAGTGACCACAGTCCAAGGTTGAGAAATGAAGGTACAGTTGAAAAGCTTGGCAGCAACATCTCATGAGGTATATGATGCAACCTGTTCCTGCTTGTCAGATGCAGTAGTGACAGTTTCTCCGTATCAGTATTCTGTGACTGCAGCCAAAAAACAATGTCAAGACAGCAAAGTGGCAAAGCTGCAAATCCCTCCATCCACCAGTCTGTCTATAGGATCCATGTATTACGAGGCAAACTGAAACATATGGTCTAAACTCCCTGCCAGTCCTACAGTCCCTCCTCACCGCTCAGTGTTTCCTGGTTTCTCTCTGACTGTGGGCAATAAAAGGCTGTCAAAGCTCCCAAAGAGCACTGGGATCATAATGTGGTGGTATTATATGGTTGTTATATGGTGGCTGGTTATAAATGTCAGGTTATGCAGTCAAATCAGACGTAACACCATATTTTTTCATTTAAAACATGAGTGAAGAGTATTTAACACCCAATTTAGCTACCACCTTTTAATCAGGTATATGTTTATCTGCATGACTTACTTAAGCCTTGTTGGGATCATCCATGTCAGCTGCAAGTGTATGGGAAACTATATTTTTAAAAAAAACACAGCACAGGTGTTACACATTTAAATAAAAAGCAAAAACTATTCCAAAATGAGATGAGGTGGTTGGTAGCGATTTGGAAAAGTCTGAAAATGTTAAATTACTGCACAGACAGAGCACAGCAACAGTAACAAGAAGTTACATTTGACACATTTATTCATCAGTGGGTGGACTGGAAGCACCAGATTAGTCACTGATGAGACATATTTTATTGATTTGGTAGTATTTTTTAATTAATAGGTTTTTGCTTTTTTTTTAAACTTCAATCATAAACATTGAAGTTAGTGTTTTGCTAAAGATTATTATTTATTAGGTTGTTAATTTCATAGTTGTACAGCGTGCACTCAACACAAAAGAACAGAAATAGAATCACTACTATATATGCTGTTTCAATGAAGTGCTGTTTTATGGCCATGTGGACTAAATTTGTTGGGTGTCTCAGAGCTGAGATGTGAAGAGTTTAGGAGGGACTGACAATCAGAACATAAATAATAGTAAGGATTCGTTTGACAGATTAGGACAGCATCTGCATAAATTCAGGGGACTTAAAGAACAGACCACCAAGACATTTCTCGATAAGCGTTCTTGTCTGTGCTTATGCTCTTGTGAAATGTCATCATCTGCAGTCCAAGTACTATTCAAATTCAAAGTTATCATTTAGACAAATACAGTCCAAAGGCCCAGATGTGTTTTTGCTCTATCCACTTCATCAAGGACCATTGGAAGGTGACTTGGGTCACAACAAACAAACAAACAATGACTGGAGAAAAAAATCAAAACTGTAAGCTATCCTTTTTGAAATACAATTATTGTTGAGTCACAGTATGTAGGTTTGAATATACTTATTTGGTTTTCATTCAGTGGTTGACTTATCAAGATAGATCCTACTTGAACATGTGCTCCAATGTTTTTGGAGCTGTGGGTTCTCACTACCATGCCTCACCAGCTATTGAGAAGACAGGCAGTGGGCGCTCATAGTACCCCACCAAGAACACCGTTAACTCAGCAGCTCCTTTAGAAATTTCAAAGCTTATGACTCGTTTCTTACTTAACTTTAACATTGTACTACAATGCTGTCTCTGTATCTTTCACAAACAAACTGTTTTCTTGTCTTTACTCCCAAATGAACAAATTTGCTATACTTGTAAACTAGCTATTACTATGAAGACACATATTAAGGATGTACTTTGTGATGATGCTGAAGTGAACTGCACTATACAGAGAGGTCTTTACATTAATTAGGCTACTCTTATTAGAAATGTGATGGACACAATAATTGAAAAGCATGTAGCATACTACTCTATCCAATACCTGTAATAATCTGTTTGTAGTTAATGGTAATTTCATATGTAACTAACTACATAGAGAGAAGGACAAACAATGAATTGATTTCAAATTGCTATTTAAAACAATGCAAATTGCAAAAACTGCAGTTTAGGATACACGAGGTGTGGCTATTAAATAGTGACACTAATGCTGTAGATCAATTTCATTTATTTTGAGTAAAATTGAAAGTACAGGAATTGTTTCTGCTTTCCCATTAATCAGCAATGTTCACTGTGGTTCTCATTCTTTAACAGCCACACCGTCTGACAAAGAGCTTAAACTGCTGTGGCAGTGCTTTTACTAATTCATACCATCTTCTGGTACTGAACTGAAGAAAAACTTTTAAAAATGAAACAGCAAATTCAATCACAGCATCTGTCAGAAGAATCTAAATGAGATGTTTTCCCCAAATCCTCATCATTTAGTTTCTCTAAATGATGAGAGCTGGATATGGACCATGAAAGACTGAGGGAAGGTTTGAAATCATGTTAACAACGGTTTGATTCAGATCACTTCTGTGACAAGTGACTGACACACAGCACAGCGGGTGCATGAACAGGAATCCTGCGACAATACACGAAACCGCACAGCACACCCTTCAATAATGAAATGCACTCCATTTCTACCGCTCCCACACTCCTGCTAACCTGCTTTCAGTCTTCTCAGCCCTGACGCTGGAGCTGCCTGTTACTCTGTTAACTCGGTGTGTCAGTCCAGCCTGCAACACTGGAGTGATTCCATGACAGCAGCGCAAACAGACTGTGAGCGCTTCCAGGAATTGGAGGCCGATTCCACAGCGGATGCAGCACTGACAGCGCTAACAGATACACTCCAACATGTACAGCTGCTGCTATTTTCTCACAGCTGTAACACGAGAGCCTGTGAGACATCCAATAATGCTCCTCGCTATGGATACAACAGGCCTGAGCACCTCAACGCCCCACACTGGAAAACAAGTGGCACCTCACCAGTTGTTCTACATCCCTGGGAGGAACAACTCTGTAAATGTATTCACGTTGCTCTCGTGCTTATTAGGAATGACTCAGTAAGCTTCAGATCTCCAAGAAACAAAGGATCAGTGGGATTTCACGTCTCCCCGTTTTAATACGGGCTTCCTTTGAGTATTAAAGCATCAAATCCCATCAGTGCCTCAGCACTGGGGTCAATGTCAGGTCCAGCTTTATATTTTCATCCAGTTTGAGTACCTAGAACATTTACCTTGATGTCTAGTCTCATACAAACACACACATACACACACGCTAAGAGGTAGAGGTGCCACCCTAGCTGATGATAATCACCACGAGGATACATCAAGCAGTTACAACTTACACAAATGTAAGGCTCTTTCAGTTTGAGTCTATCGAATATATACACATTCTGCTAATTCTATGCAGGTCTACAGACATTTAGGGATGACAATTAATTGGCGAAAACAGAAAATGATCTCAATAAGAGAATCTGCAGAACAAAACAGAGCAGCACGTCAGAGCAGCAGGTTTCCTCACTGCTTATTCTCTCAGAGTGACACTGTGTTAGATGTCATACGGCTGAATTATGTTCAGGCCTGCATGTAAAACAGTTTAAGACATTTGTTAAAGGCTTTAATGTGTTAATATGATTAAGCACACAAGGAAACACACATAAAACCCACACATGAGAGTGATTTCTTCTTTCACCAGTCTTGTGCGAATGATTTCCCAGAGGGGCTGAGGGAGCTGGGAGCTGTTGACATGTCCTCCTTTTTAGTAGCTGGAATACTCTATTATGGTTAGCAAAACCCATGTTAAGAGAGAAGGTTAAAGCTGTCAGCACATTCAGAAAGAGAAAAAAACAAGTGAGCATGGGGAACAGAAGTGATGACTTACTTAATAAACCTTGCTTTACAAAGCAAAATGTAGCTGGAAAATGACAGAAAAACTAAAAATCTATACTAAATAAACAGCTATTGGTAATATACTGTGTACTTCTGAGCACATTGTCTGATGTTCCTCTGCTGACACACAGCCCAAACCACATTTTTTTTCAGCAAGATTCAGCAAATGTGCCTCAACAGGGACCAAATGTAAGCCAGCCTCTTGTCGCCAGTTTGTTCATGCTGGAAAACCAGTTAATCTTCCCCTAAGTCTTCATACAAGCCGCTTTGTGCTGTTTCCCAGTCCTGTTTCTGACATTTAATGCTCATATAGCTGCATGCATAACATTAAATAAGCCCACAAGAGGGAGGCTGAACTGCTCAGTAACAACACTCATGGATGCATCAGCACTGCTGCAACACAGTCTCCAGGCCAATTCAGCTCAACCCATTTTAAATACTGGCCTGTGGGGATTTAGGTCATCATACTGTCAACCAGAAAACTGACACTGGTTTTCTCTGTACACAGTCTTTAGTGTCAGTAATTTGCTGCGAGTCATTTATGCACTCGCTGATTGTTTTTCAAGGTGCAGCACCAGAGAAGTCAGTTCATTTTCAAGTCATCTTTCAAGAGACTTCAAAAGGATCAGCTCCGCCTAGTGAATGAGGGATTAAACAACCTGTGAACAGGAGAAAATGAGCTCCACTTGAGGCAGACATGAAATAATCGGACAAAGAGGAACAATGAATAAGCATGTAGAGACAAACACTTGCTTTTTGTGGCTTTTAAACGGGTACTGTTTTTCTGAGTAACAGGGCTGTCAGCTGATTCAGATTGGTTCTTTGAGAGATATTATCACCGTTGTAGACAGATCATCTTTACAGCCAGGACCCTTAAATATGTTTACAGGGGCTGCAGCAAAAAATGTCTCATCATTTTATCAAAAAAAAAGGTAGAATATACTGAAAATGCTCCATTTATTAACCCAGTCTCAAGGAAGTCATGTTTAAATTGACTCATTTGATCAACTAAATGTTCAAAATGCAAAATATATCCAATTTGAAACATTAAGAAGGAAAGAAAAGGCTGCAAATCCTCACATTTGAGAGGCTGGAAGCAGTAACAGTTCAGCATTTCTGCCTCATAAATGACTCAAAAGATGAATCAATACTAATTAGTGTTAAATTTGAGGGTTCATTTTCTGCTGACTAATTAATGAATCATTTAACTTTTATATCAGACACCTTGATACACACACACACACACACACACACACACACACACACACACACACACACACACACACACACTTGTGATCAAATCTGACATGTAAATACATCTCAGCCTGCAGACCAAAAGGAAATCCTCAGATTATATTAAACCTCCCGGCTGCACCGAATTTGTAAAGCATTAAAGTCTTTGTGTCCAATGTGTGTGTGAGCAGCTTCACCTCAGGCCAGCTGTCTGACACACATCAGAGGAACGTTAGTCCTGCAGCTGACTGCTTCTGATCTAACCTGCGCATCGTCTCTGTCCCTACTGTGGGAGATTCTCTGAACATCAATAAAACCCAGCCAGGAAGCACGTGCAGTCACATCCCTGCATTGCACAAGAGCGCATCCAGCGTTACTTCCCCATGTTTGCTCAGCACACACTGGCCCTGCGAGACAAACGCACCGGGAATCACTCGATCCGGAAAGTTTCACTCACCCGAACACGCAGCAGCAGCCTCCCGGTCCGCACGGATCAGCCAGGTCCGGTCTGACTGTGTCCCTGGCAGCACCAGTGATGGAGGCTCTCCTCTGTTAGGTGTGTTTCAGGATCAGCTGCTGTCCGGAGCTCTGTCCCATGTTTCACACCCTGTCTTCCGGAAAACACAGACAGAGCAGATCAGGCTGCAGAGTGAAGACACCCAGCGGCGGACACATACACTCACACCCCGATACACACTCTGCTTCTGCTTCTGCTGCTGCTGCACCACTGCAACGTGCACACAGCAGCAGCAGGGTCCAGACACACTTTGACTCCGTCGCACGTCGACGGATCCTCCAACTTTTATTATTCCACAGGAGTGACTCCACGGGTCCTAACGTCCGCCCGGTTCCTGCACGACACAAGCACAGAGCCGTGATTCTCTGACAGCTGCAGGGTGCTGCTATGGCACCACTCTTCCTTTACACTCAGCAATACAACATTAAATATGTCATGAATTACATGATGGATTCAATAATCAAAGGTGCCTGATGTGGCCTCTTTTCTCTGCTCCTCCATTAAGCCTGGACAGTGACTGCAGAGTAAACAGCGCCTCTAGCGGTCACATTCCTGCCTTATTTCCCCAACAACAGAATGCCGTTGAAGTCCTGAGTAATTAGTGGCGATAAGCAGAGTCCCAGCAACAGTCTAATTACTGACCCTCCACTGGACACTGAATAACTATGGAGCTAAAACACGGGTAGTATACCTTGTCACTTGAAAAAAAAGAATTTGTCTTCATAATTAGCATGTTGGAGGCAACAAATTCATCTTGGAGCCACCAGTACTATCCCACTGCTGCTGATGTATTTATTCAAAGGAACAGTTTAATATTTTTGGGAAACATGCCTTTCCTTTTCTTATTCAACATTTCTAGTTGTTCTGTTTTACATACACAACCGTTCAAAAGTTTGGAGTCACTTAGAAATGTCCTTATTTTTGAAAGAAAAGTATTTTTTTTCCATTGAAGATAACATGAAATGAATTCAACTCCAGTCTGGACATTGTTAATGTGGCAAATGACTACTGTAGCTGAAAACGGCAGATTTTTAATGGAATATCTATACAGGGGTACAGAGGCCCACTTCCAGCAACCATCACTCCTGTGTTCTAATGGTACATTGTGTTAGCTAATCGTGTTGATGATTCGAAAACCTTTGTGCAATTATGTTAGCACAAGAATAAAAATGTGAGTTTTCATGGAAAACATGAAATTGTCTCGGTGACCTCAAACCTTCAAATGATAGTGTATATGTACAGGAGACTGGGGTCAGTTGTTACACAGATATTTTGTGGACCTTTGAGCGTCCTTGACCTGAAATCATCTTCTCTGTTAAAACATCTGAAAGCGTCAACTTGGTAACATTTCTGTTTTATTGTATTAAGCAGAGGTGCTATCTTGAAATAATAGGGGCTCACGTCAGCCCACAAATCTTCAGATTGCAGCTCCATTATCGTGTTATAGATTTTAACCTGATGACTGCACCAGTTTCAGAGTAAATGAACATAAACTGTGAGACACTATGCTCTCTACAAAGTGAGGCCATCCCCCTTTCTCTCTCTGCTTAATATTCACATAAATATCACAGCGGCTGCCGGCGAGACCAGTGATTCTCAAAGAGAGCCATGGAATTAGTTAAAGTTATGTTTATTTACATCTCTATTCATTGTAAAAGTGTGTCTTTTTACAGAAAACATTGAGGAATCACTGAGGAAGACCAGTGCTGTCAACATTTATCTACCAGCTGAAGTGAGATTGTATATCTTAAAGGTTAATAATCCTTACAATATTTTTTTACTAAGTTTATTTCATACTAATTTGGGGAGCAAGCCCTTTGATTAGTCCTAGATAAAAGATGTAGGTCCTGATGAGAAAAAGTTCACATAAAGTCCCAAAACACAGATAAATAACTAATAAGCAGCCTGAATCTGCGGCCTAAAGATCACCAAGGAACATCTTCAAACTCTGATCCAATGGAGCCACAGTCAGGATGAGCTCCTTCTGCAGAGTGAGATGGAGCCAAGGAGGATCAGAATCAGGGAAGAATGATAGAGAAGAAACCCTCATGAATAAGAATATAGCTCAGGATACACAGCTTTAGCTTCATCATTTTATCATATTTTTCCACAACTATTGCCCTTTGAGATGAAATACAGAAGTAGCGTCTTTGTCTTTGCAGCTGCATCAACAACAAAAGAAAGAGACAATTCTTGAGTTCCCAAAAGAAGGTGGCAAAACTTTACACTGAGAAGTCTTTTGGATCCACAAACTGACTTTATAAAATAGGATTTCAGTTCCCTCTGTAAAACTAGATGTCATTGATGGTGGTAGTTTTCTTTTTTCAGCAGTTTTCCCCAGTTGCCGGTGACAGTATTGTCTTTAAAGTCTCCTCTCAAAGCTTCTCTTTATGTGAAGGTGCTCTTGTACTTTTCTTTCTGGTCTTATCTATTTTTCTTTCCAGTCCTGGTTTTATCTTCATTGATGATTCTAACTTGTGCTTGTCTTCCATTTCTCAACATTAGTTTCAATAAATACACCATGATTTTTATCGTGCTTTTATTTGCACTCATATTAGAGGATAGAATTAGAAAACTCTTTTCTACTGCCCTGAATATTTCTGTACTGAGCAGTTAGGAGATTTAAACATTGTCTGAGTGGGAAAAAAACAGAACATTCATAATAACAGCCTGGAACTAAAAGTAAATCTGTATCTGTGGATTAAAGGTATCATAAAACTGTGCTAGAGAGAGGTATTGGAAATGTGTTACTTCTTGTTAATAGACACAGGAATCAGCTGCATCCTACAGGTTTTCTCAGTTGCTTTGGTACATTTCTCAGATCAGAATTGAAATTCTCAAAACTATTTGCTCAGTCTTCACATCATTGTGTCATTTGTGCACATCAAAAAGCAGTTTCTCATTTCTTTGAACAAGTTGCAAATGCTTTGGTACATCTATGCAAATGATTCTGTACAATTTTCTGCTGTTTCCTACATTAGCAATTGCTTATGTCATGTTGAATAGTCTCACCCCCCAAAACATATAGGCATTAGGTCATCGCATAAGTCTTTACATGCAAAATGGTTGAACAAGTTGTCATAATATGTCAGGATGTTTCTATACATTTAGATTAGACTCTTTTTAAAAAAAAATCTGTCCTGACTTGGTAAATTGCTTCCAGGTGAATCCTAATTTTCTCTAACAAAGGGAAATGTGTGAAGGGTTTGGGTTTTCTGAAATCGCTAAAAAAAACACAGGAGAAGATATTCATGATGCGGATCAGAAACATGTAGGAAGTGTAGGAAGACTGCACTGTAGTTCCTTCCTACATCACTGCATATACAGTTTTCCCTAAGGAGATCGTCCTATCTTCACATTTCTACTTTTCTTTTTTCTTTGTGCTATGTAGAGCTGTTTTCCTTTCTGTATCGCAATAATGTGGTCTGTCAGCAAATTACAAGACAAACAGTAAAAGCGTAAACGTGAATCTTGTCCAGTCTCTTGCGGTCAATCTCCCACATACACGAAGGTGCAACTTAAAATTTACAATAATTGTCATCAAAACTTTAGCCATAGTTTACATCAGAACATCCCTCCAGAGTACACTGTTATAATGACAACATGACTGAGCAATCTGACTGTTTTATCCATACACAGTGACACAAGGACTTTTCATTCGGACGGCACTGACATGTTCATTGACGCAGATATTTACTTTTGAGAGATGAACTAAGGATTTTGAACAAGAGACTGGCTTTTGCAGGTAATCCATGGTGTTTTGCAATTTGTACGAATTGTTTTGAGAAATGCGCTTACTGTTTTGCAAATGTCAACGATGATTCGAGAAATGTACCAAAGCGACTGAGAAAAACCATAATCAAAAATTTGGGTTAAAAGGGAGATACGTTGGTTTGCACATGGGCAGTAGAACCCTATATAGGCACTTAGTAAAACATATATTAAAACGAGTGTGGTACATGTGTCTGTGTCCCTTTAAAATATTTTTGTCACTTCCCCCTTAGGAAAAATTTTGTTTGCTTCCTGTTTAGCTATTACAGTTTTTAAGGTATATTCATCAGTTCATGTTACAATTTCCAAAGTGTTTCCAGCCAGTTCAGCTAAATCCAGTTAGAAACCCATGTTACTGTGTTAAATTATATTTGTTAGGGAAGATTCCGGAATTTTTATATTTGCCAGCTTGTTCACAAGCACAAATGTACAACATGACTTTAATCATAACTTACCTAATTTTTTAGAATACATTGTTGTACATTTAAAAAAAAAATTATCTAAAGCTTTAACCTCTCATTTGCTGCTGATTAGAATATTTTTTCATGAATTATTAAATAGGAATATGACGGACAGTAAAATGTGTGTCGACCAACTCCAATCTGCCTTACAATACACTACACACAATTTAAATGAATTAAGAAGAAATAGCTGACTCAGACAACAAGTCAATTAACAAGCTAAAAAAACACCCAAAGAATTAAAAAGAAAACAAAAATCAACTGAACATCTACTATCTGCTTCATATTTTATTACATAATGAGAAAACTGAAACTGCTTGTCAGTCAAATGTCTACCGAATCTCTGACTAAAGGTTACATTTCCTAAATTGTAGTGATACAATCATTTTGTTAAACCCCTGGAATTTAAGCTGAAAGTCAGCATTTCCGTTATTGTTGCCTTTCAGATCTGTGGTGATGTACAGATGCACAACTACAACTCGCTGATCCAACTGTATTTAAGCCCAAGTTAGTGTTATCATTTAATATTATTACTTTAGGGGGGCTGTGTAAATGCAATTTGGAGAGCAGTTTACACAACTTCTGCTAAAAACATTTAGCAAGGTGGTATTCCTTCATCACAGGCAGAGAGTAATTACAAGCAGGCGACGATGGCAGCTGCATTGACAGTCTTTTTACAGTTAAAAATCAACCGGTTTATAATTAATCAGTAATCCTTATTATGAAATCAAGTCTACTTGTGTCTTTGGTGCTGTCTGCGAAGTATTTAAAGTAACTAGATAATGCAGAGTCACTCAACTGACATGGAGAACCAGAGATGGAAAATTACACACAAAAAATTCACTCACCAGCACAATACTGGGAGAAGCTTTAACTAGAAATAGGTTATTTAGATGCAGTGACAGAAACAAAAAGCCCCAATTTTACCTCATAAATGTCGCAAGTTAGCTGTTAGTTGTACAAAACGATATGTATGCGACTTTCAAAACTGCACATATTTTATAATCAGGAAAAAATTGCAACATTTTTAGTTTAAAGGGAGCTGGAGATTAGATTAGATTATACCAATTTGGAAAAACATCAAATGGTCATGTATTATGTTACCTGATTTGCAAATCTATCTTTAATAAGTGAGTGTTACTATGTTTTACATTATATTTACACTTCAGAGCTGCCTGGTCAGTTACACAGCAGTTACCTGCAGTTAGACTCTGAGCAGCTCCAGTGGAGCAATACATATTCTAACGGAGGCTGGATTCAGATAGAAATTAAACAACCCTCACCCTCCTGGTTTACACATGACTCTGTGAGAGATATGGAGTTTAATTCATGTAAAAATGATAAACAGGGAGCACTTAAAATGCCCTCTGGTCAAGTGCTCTTTATCTTTTTAACAGGTCAACATGGCGATGTTAACGTGTTGTCTTGCAGGTCAGAGTTTTCTGTATCATGGTTTGTCAGAATCAGTTACTCCAATTTCTCCAGAATTACAACTCGACATAGCTAAGTGGAGTTCTTGGTGAGCCAGTGTGTTCCAACTGCAGTGTGGGGGGGATGCATGGAGAGAGAGGCTTCATAGATCTACATATAATAATGACAGCAACAGTGTAGTGTTCCATCAAAGTCACTTTAAGGCAGGGAGGAATCGTTTTCATGTAAAAAAAAAAAAAAACTTCTTAAAATATAACTTTGATAACAGAGATGAGTTTTCAGGCATCAAACCAACAACCGTAGAAGGACTTTAAAAATTCTCCCGTTGTCTAATACAGTACAAGCTAACAGTGAAACTGATTCATAGTTTACTGCTATGGTGTAGGACTCTGTCATTAACAGAATAGAACAGAATGACTTTATTGATCCCAGAAGGGAAATTCAATAAATACACTACATATACAGCAGGTAGTCAAATTTAAACAGTATGTAGATTAGCATATCAAGTAAAGTGAGGGTGATGCAGAGTAGACTGGTGGAAATGGTCAGCTGGAAGCAGTGGGCTGGAGGAAGGTCAGCAGCAGCATCCCACACATGATGGAGACTAGGCCAGTTGGTGGGACAGCAATCACAGATCTGAAGCATCCAGCCCTGGGACCAGGGACACTCAGAGAAAAGAAACAGGGAGAAACAGAGTGAGCGTAATGCAATAATGGTATATATATTAAATACACGGTGTCCCAAAAAAATGTATACACCTTTTAGCAGCTGATAACTAACTAACCTCACACCACTAGACTTCTATTTATGGGGATACCTAAAAGACAAAGTCTACGCAATGAGACCTGCAACAGTCACTGAATTGAGAGCAACTATTAAACGTGAATGCACGCAAATACCCAGGGAATTGTTTCATGATGTGTGCTATTCCATCGTTTCACATTGTCGGCAGTGTCTGGACAAGAACGGACATCAGTTTGAGAACAGGCGGTGACAAGACAATAGAATGATGTTTGTAAATTCTTTTACATGTTGAAAATTAAACAAATTATTATGCACACCTAGTTTACAATTATTTAAAGTGTGTATACATTTTTTGGAACACCCTATATAAAGGTAGATAGAGAAGAGCTCAGTGTATTAAGAGCGGTCCCAGAGGAGCCTATAGGCCTTAAGAAGCATAACTTGGGGCAGAACTAAGGGATATCGAAAAAGGAAGTCAGTTGTGCAAATGAAGACTCCAACTGACCCCCTCAGGGTCACCCAGTCAGTCAAAACTATAAGATTTGTCAAAAAGGAAGGTTTTAAGCCTGGTCTTAAAAATAGAGAGGGTGCCCGCCTCCCGAACCCAAACTGGGAGCTGCTTCCACAGGAGAAGGGCCTGATAACTGAAGGCTCTGCCTCCCATTCTACTTTTAGAAATTCTAGGAACAACAAGTAAGCCTGCAGTCTGAGAGTGAAGAGTTCTGCTAGGATGATATGATGCTATCAGGTCTTTAAGATATGACGGAGATCGGTTGTTAAGGGCTTTATATGTCAGGAAAAAAAAAGAATAATACATTTAATAAATAATTATATTTATTGAAGCACAATTACTGTTCCTCAAATGTCCACTTGAGTTTGTTTTCAAAAATGAGCCAGTCCCCATAAATCTGCATGATAAAATGTCCAACTTAACAGCAGAAATAAACAACTTTACAGTCTGGTACAAAATTGGTTTTGTTCTCTATATCTAATTTCCCTGTTTATGACAACTGTACGAAGATGGATTTTTTTTAACCTTCTTTTGGAGAGCTGACGGTGCTAACCACTGTATCACTGTGTCTCAGAGAAATAAAAGAAAGAAAATGAATTAAGCAATTTTGAAGAAAAGCAGCAAATTTTTACATCTACAAAGCTGGAATTATAAAAAAAATAGTATTTTTTTTCATTTAAAAATGATTTACAATGATTATCTACATAGTTTGATATTATTTTCTGGTTGGTTTATTGACTAATTGTTTCATTTTTAATTGCTTAAATCAATAACAAAGCAATATATTTCCACAACTCTTCATAGGTTTTACATGCAAAACTTTATTCTTTATTTGTAAAGTGATGGGGAGTACAGTTTTACCGTAGTGGAGTAAAGGTAGAGGAGTAAAAAGGTAGAAAAAATATGTGAAGAAGTAAAGTGGCATGAAATGCAGACATTAAATCAAAGTACCAATATCTTAGTTTTAAGTAATTTTTTTAGACTAGACTAGAATAGAATAGAATAGAATAGAATAGAATAGAATAGAATAGAATAGAATAGAATAATACTTTATTGATTCTTTACAAGAAGTTACTTTGTTACAACAGCATGTTAACACGCAGACAACCCATAAATCCTACAGAACACTAACACTAATAGTCATCAGTATGACCATATACATAGTATATAAGCTAGAAAAAAATTATAAAAGTTAAAACGTTTTCACAGCATATACATCATGTGTTCAAATATTTATGTGAATTGAAAAGCCTGATTGCAGCTGGTAGGAAGGACTTCCTGCTGTGCTCAGACCTGCGCTGAGAGGGGACGAGTTTGTGTCTGAAGATCTTCTGCTGAAACACCTCCAGATTGTGCAGTGGGTGAGAAGCATTGCTCATAATAGAGTTCAGATTCCTGAGCATTCTCACCCCAGCCACCTGTTGGACTGACTCCAGCTCAACACCAGTTGTGGAGCTTGCCTTCTTAATCAGCATATTCAGCCTGTTTCTATCCCTGGAGTGAGTCCCCTCACCCCTATACACAACCCCAAAGAGTAAAACACTGGCCACCCCAGTCTGATAAATGGAAATTGAATGGAAATGTACATAGAAGAGGCCTGCTGATGTTAAAAGACCTTAACCTTTACAGGAAGTAAAGTCTGATTTGGCCTCTCTTGTACAGTGCCTCCATGTGTCTGGACAAATTCACTTTGCTGTCCAGCTACATTCCCAGGTACCTATAGCTGGAGACAACCTCCACCTCTGTTCCAAGAATGGTGACTGGGGCCTGTGAGGACTTCATCCTACTGCAGTCAATCACCATTTCCTTGGCTTAAGAGGTGTTCACTATAAGGTGGTTGATGTTGCGCCAGTCAATGAAGTCCATGATCATGTCTCTGTATTCCTCCACGTGTCTCCCTCTGAAACAGGCGACAACTGCGGAGTCGTCAGAATATTTCTCAAGAGAGCAGTTGTTTGAGTTATACTGGAAGCTAGACGTATATGACGTGCATAGGAAAAGGGACAGGACAGTTCCTTTTGGGGCCCCTGTGCTGCTGAGGATTTTGTTGGACACACGTTTCTGCAGACAAACATACTGTGGTATGTAAGTCCAAATAGGCTATGATCCAGGTGACCAGTCCAGGAGACCAGACCACTCCACCTGCATCATCCTCATCTTCTCACCAAGCAGCACTGGCTTGTTAGTGTTGAAGGCACTTGAAAAATCCAAAAAAATCCTCACAGTTGCATCTACAGCGCCCAGATGTCCATAGACCCTCTGTAGCATGTTGATGAGGGCATCATCCACACCAACGCTGGGCTGATATGCCCACTGCAGGGGGTCTGTGTACGTCCTCACCCTGGGTCTTATGCGGGAAAAGATCGGTCTCTCAAGTGTCTTCATGATGTGAGAAGTGAGGGCTACAGGTCTGTAGTCACAGGAGTCGGTAGAATGTTTCCTTTTGGGGGCAGGGACTATGCAGGATGTTTTCCACAGTGTGAGGATCTTCTGCAGATTCAGGCTGAGGTTGAACAGGTATGTGAGGATGTCACACAGCTGAGTGGAGCAGGTCTTCAGTAGTCTGAGGCTGATACCATCAGGACCAGCTGCTTTGCCCTGTTTCAGCCCGTCCTGTTCCCTTTTCACCTGAAATCGCTGGATTTCTCAGGATGAGATTGTGGACGAGCTGGGGCAAGGGAAGTGAGATTGAGTCAGAGAGGAGGTGAGACTGAGCTGAAGGAGGACACCAGAGCTGGTAGTTTTAAACGGTTTTTGTGGCCCCGCTGTACATCATAAAAGACTTATCAGCTGAAACCCGGCAGTAACTGGTGGATATGTGCCACAGCCTTCAAGAGCACTTCCTCTTCCCTGTTGCAGCCGTGATGGAAGTTCATGGCAAGTTCATTTGGTTTCTTGGCAACAGCTTGAGCTTCACAGCACAACACAGGCTGACAACATGGGATAAGGGCAGAATGTCCTCCCTCAGAGGGCAATCGTCCCACAAATTTAAAGTCCTTTCCAGGCTTTTCTGTCTCGAGGCGGTCTTTTAGATGCCTGTCCTCACAGAGCTCACTGCACTGCAAGCAGCATCTGCTTGTTCTCGTATGAGTCATAGTGCAAATCAGCCACTGCACAGCCTTGTATGTGCACAATGAGGCCAGCCACAAGAGACAAACAGGCATGCATCATGAACACATCACTATCAGAGATCTTGTGTTAGAGCTTGTTCAGCTGCAGGGAGGATCGTAATGCTATCTTGAGCATGAGTCTTTGAACCTGTTAATATTTATGGTCGTTTCCAAAACTGAACAATTCTAAATCATTAGAGTCAGTTTCAGAAAAACAAAGAATTATGTGGATTATTCGGAGGAAACAGGGTGGAAGCAAAAATCCTCTCAGACCAAAAGTGCTGGAAATGTTCCCAGTAAACTCACATTTCATTTCACTGATCTTTCTGCTGATGTGTTTGCCATCCCACCTGCTTTAGTTTTTGTTTGCGTGTGATATTCTGCTTTGATTTTGATTTTAGAAGGGAACCCCAGAGAGCCAGCTATTTCACCTGCACAAAGTCAGTCCAGGGCATCAGAGATTCTCTTGTGTTTATCAGCACTTCATCGACATGTCTAATGGATTCCTTTTAGTTTTTTATCTCAGTATAAATACAGAAGGAATACTCACTGCTGAAAGATCCTTATCAGGGGCAGTTTTCACGCTGATATGTAGCATGGAACCAGCAGCACTGTGAAAGAATCGGAGAGAATATAGATCTTTTTTTTTTTGTGCTTTTCAGAGTGTTGCTGCTGTGACTTCAGTTCAATAATGCAAGGATTTGTCCTTGTTGATGTATGAAATGAGAAACACAAAAATTCACTTGTGGTGAGATAAGTCTGATTCCTCTCCAACACAATGTCTGCTAGAGTGTGCTGTCTTTCCATTTTTGTGTCAAGTTTTCTCAGCTGCGGTCCTAGCCCGGGTGTGTTTGTGTGCCTCTCATTGGGACGGTATCCCTGCTGACACTTCCATCCTGCATCCCTCTGAGGCACAGTGGAAATAACATCCTATAACTAATGAGATCCTCTTTTATTCTCCCTGCAGCCCATGGGACCCTCCCTCACACCAGGAACTTCCTCCTCCAGAGAGTGTGTCATTCTCACATGTAAGATCTGGGGAAGCATGACTTGACTGTGTGCTGTTAGTGAGGCAGTTGTGTGTATATGAGTGGAAAAGTCAAACAGAAAAAAAACTCATGTCCTTCTGGACTGTCCAGCTGAAATGTGATGAAGAAGTTTCATTTCCTCTGTTTGTGTTGTCACTGTCGGGTGTTCATTACAGAACACAATCAGTCCTGCTGCTTGAGAGTCATGAGGACATATGCCACATCTGGACAGGGTCAGTCACCCTGTAGTTTCATCCAGAGAGGACTGTGGTCTTACATCTCCCTCTGCTGGCCTGCAGTCATCACTGTGCCTCAGTTTTCTCAAATTCTGCAGATGCACTGCTGTGGTGAGCATAACTCAAAATGCATTCGCCTAGTTTTTAATGATGTATTTTACGTGATATTCACAGTGAAAGGATGATTTTCAAATGCTCAAAACAAGTGCAGATAACAGGTCAGAGTTTCCTGCTCACAGGGAAGATAAATAAGTTTCTAATGTTGTGGCAGATTCAAAAATAAGAAGAGGAAAAAACCCTCATGACCGGTATGAAGCCAAATGCAAAGGACATGAAGCAGCTGTGATGGAGGGTTGTGTGAACATCAGATAAAAACTCTTTTTAAATGGATCATTATGTTCTATTCTTGTGCTCATTGTGTATCATCATGTTTGTACTTCTACAGTCCCTGACAAAAGTCTTGTCACAAAAGGATATAGTAACCTTAAATGGCATATAACTTTATTTCTAATCAATCAGTTCTCACAAAAAATGGTTCATTTTAATGTCAAGGGCTTTCACATTAATAACTGGGTGCAAATTGAACTCGTCATAAAGTGTCCTGATGTTCACGTCTTGGTAAAGCCCATGACATCTGTTTTTGCAAGGACAAAAGTCTTGTCATGTCTTTAAATGATTCAAACAATCACAGATTAGAAGTTCACCTGTGACAAATACTGTAACTGACACATTCCCAGGTGTATATAAAAAGAAATCCAAGACACAAGACCTTCACATGAAGCCCAACCTGACCCCGACAGCATGCCAAAGATCCAACCACAGACCAAAGTGCTGATCATCAAGAGCCTGAAGACCAAGTCTGCTGCTGAGGTGGCAGACAGCTTTAATGTATCCAAATGTCAAGTAGAGAGGACAAGAAAAAGATCTGAAGAAACTGGTGATGTTTATGACAAGCCCAGGTCAGGCAGACACCTGTTAGAGCAGAGCATTTTTGCTTTGACAGTCCAGGGCTTCAGTCCCTTTTTCAACTGTAACAGAGTTACACATGAACTGGTTGCCAGAAATCCCTGTATCTACAAGAACAGTTTGTCAAATTCTCTCAGCGGTGTTCTCCATAGCCAAATTAGTGCATAGAAACCAGCATTAAACAGAAGACAACAAAAAATCGTGTTGCATTTGTCAAGGTCCACAGCTTGCAGGAAGGATGGACAATGAAAAGTGGCAGAAGGTTGATTTTTCTGATGAATCATCCATTGAACCTCATCCCAATCACCGCTAATCCTGCAGAAGCTGCAAGATTCACCAAGAAAACAGTCAAGTTTGGTGAAAGAAAAATCATGGTTTGGGGTTACATCCGGTATGGGGTGTACGAGAGCTCTGCAGAGTGGATGGAAACATCAACAGCCTGAAGTATCAAGAAATTCTTGCTGCCCATTACATCCCAAACTATAAGAGAGGGCAAATTCTGCAGCAGAATGGCGTTCTTTCTCATACTTCAGCCTCCACATCAAAGTTCCTGAAAGCAAAGAAGGTCCAGGAGCTCCAGGATTGGCCAGCTCAGTCACCAGACATGAACATTATTGAGCATGTCTGGGGCAAAATGAAGGAGAAGGCTTGGAAGATGAAACTGAAGACTCTTGATGCAATCTGGGAGCCCTGCAAGACTGTTTTCTTTGCCATTTAAGATGACTTTATCAATAAGTTATTTGAGTCATTGATGAGACGTATGGATGCAGTCCTCCAAGTTCTGGAAATCATACACAATATTAATTCATTTTTGCAAGACACTATGACTTAATGTTCTGATGTTTTTATAGCATATTTGTGTATTCAGAATAAAGTATATGTATAATTTCAACATTATTTTTGTATGCGACAAGACTTTTGTCCAAGCAAAATCTGACCTTTCTGTCCTAATTAAATGATAAAACTCAATGAATGATACAAAACTTTATTTTGGCATGATAAATATAATCTAGAGGGCTTTGTTATTCATATGAGCCATTTCTGATTCCAATTGATCAATCCAGTCGTTATTTGTTGTTCCTACAACTTAAGAGAAGCGACAAGACTTTTGTCAGGGACTGTATTATTGAGGACCCTCATCAACATAATGTATCTTAACATTGAACTGACGGTGGGCTCGCTAAAAAAAGAGGTATTTTGGATCAACCTAAATAGAATGCCATAGTTTGAGAAATGCAATTGAGATTTTAAAAAAAAAAATTAAATAAGTGATATTAAGTCCGCAGGTTTAAATAGTTAAAACATTTTAATGTTCTCAAATTAACATTACTGCAACTTCATTTTAAGGAAAGTTTTTTATTTATTTTTATTTATTTAGAATTTATTTAACCAAGTTTGTCCCACTGAGATCAGAGATCTCCTTTACAAGAGAGGCCTGGACAGACCTAGAAATACTCATGTATAAGTACGACAAAATTGTACTTAAGAACAGTATTTGAGTAAATTTTCTTTCACTGTCTAACACTGCAAAGAACTCTACCATACCTGTTTGTAAAGCGATAAATGTCTTTATTTGTTTTTTGATTAAGTAGTACCACTAAAAAGACATTATAAAAAATATTTCTATTTAAGACAGTAGTGCTTAAAAAGATGTTGAGACAGAAAATAATATTTCGTGTTTAAAAATGTACATAAAAAGACACAACTTCTGAATAAATAACAAGATAAATAATCTTTATTTCCACGTCTTTGTCATTTATAAAATTATGTGTCCACAATTAATATTAACAAGGCAACACAGAGAATCCTTTTAATTTCTCAGAGGTGGAACTCAGGCTCTAGAGAATGTTCACTTGTAGACAGAGAAAAGGAAGCATTGGTCAGATGTTACGGAACCTGAAGGCTCCTTCCCTGTAGTAAGGGAGTTCATTGTTTTACAGATTGGGGAGGATTGTGAGTACCGTGCTGAAGAGCTGTGCAACTTCCCAAATGCCAGACCCAAAAGGATTGTCAGGAGTCTCTAGAGCCTGCATCCCACCAAGCCCTTCAATATACAGCCATAAAACTTCATAACCCAGGATTCATCACTGCATATCACTCAGTGTAAACCAGACACAGTTCATTCAGAATTCTTGAACGTTCTCACATCAGATAGCCATCACTGAAATGATCCGTGTCATCGCCATTAACTAGCATAAGCATTATTCTTGTCTATCTTAAACATGATAACGTCATATTCTTTCCCCTACATTAAAAGACACAAAACCCCAGCAACTGTAAAAACCAAACGGGAACAATGAAGAAACAACCTTTCTATTCTACAAAACAAACAAACAAAAACAGAGGAGATCCTTAGATACCATGTGCTCAAAAGAAAAGATAAAAAATGCTTTCTCGCAAGTCTGTCTGTTGGCAAGTAGATTTCAATGATGTAAGTTATCAAAAAATTAAATATTATATGCTGTATAGGTTATTATTACAGTGACAAGGTTCCATGCGATCATATTCTTGTCGGCTGCACAGAGTTGAGAATTCAGTAGTAAATTACAAGGCTATACAGACCTATAGTGCCTGGAGGCCAGAGGGCCAGCATGTTACAGAGCCATGGAGACCTGGGACAGGTACAGGAGGTCTGCTGGCCCAGACAGAGGTGCCACATGCTCATGGTGGTGACAAAACTTACTGAAGAAATCGCTGAAAATAAAAGCTGTTTTATGTCAAGTATCATCAAAATCATCATTATTTAATCCAACTTCTAGTCTAATATTAAAGGAAGAGTCCACCCTTAAATCAAAATGTTAACATATCTGGTGATGAACGTTATAGTGTACTTTTCCTCACTTTGTTTCATCTACTTGTACTTAATAAGCAGATCTTCTAATGTCCCAAGAATGACCCCAGAGTATTTGAAAGTGAAGGCATCTACACTCCATGATCTCATGCCACAGAAGCTGATTGTCCCCTGGAGCAAGACTAAAACATCACCAAGCAGCAGTAAAATAGGTGAGTACAAATGCATACAGAACAGTAAGCAACAGCAGATTGGTCACTGCTGTGTTAAAGAATGGATTTTCCTTCAGATTCTAAACATGCTCCAAGTGAAAAGGACTCCTGCTTGTTGGATTCAGATCAGACATCCAGAAAAGGGAGGGGAAAAGAATAAAGATCTGCACACTGTGTCAGTAATTGAAAAGTAATTTCACTTGAACAGGTGCCTTGAAGTCAGGCTGTAACTAACGGTTATTGTCCTTGTAAGAAAACAGTATGATTATTTTCTCTTGGTCCAAAAAATGACCAGAAAACTGTGAAAAATCATATTATCATAGAGCAAAGGTTGAAACCATTACATGTCATATTTAGTATGAATATCTCCGATCAAAATGTTTCTTTATTACAACAGACACAGTGTGCAGATTTCTGGTTTTGACCTATGCTTATTAATGTGCACACTCGTTTACAATACAGTATGTGGAAGCAACAAGAGACCAAAAACACCTCTGACCCAGTCCACAGAGCACCAGGGCCCTATACAAAACCATACTTGAGACTAAAAAAGACACAATCCAAACCCAGTGGGTTCATTCAGTCAAATACATTATTATTTAGTAATTAAAAAACAATAACCATGTGAATCGCTAAAGCACTGAGAGAGCAGGAGGAGCTGAGGGAGCAGTGCACAAAGCACAACAACAAAAAAGGGGAGTTTCCTATTAACCATGTTTGGATCAAGTTGGCATTCACATGATCAGTATGAGTCACTGTTGGGGCACATATGAGTGAAATAGGTGTTGGTGGGTACAAAGCTCATTAAAGGTTAGCAGAAACACATTCATTTGGACCACATCTTTAATGTGGAGGCGCAGTGGGCTGTATAAGGCATGGATGTTTCATGTGCTTAATATATAAATGATTCATGATCAAAGTGAGACAATCAAGCAGTTTACTTCCTTAACTTATTTTAACTACATCATCTGTGCGATTCAAAGACTGAAAAGCCTATCACGTCAAAATCGACTAATTTATTCAAGTAAGGCTATATGCACACACATTTTAGCGCTGGTTCAGGGTCAGAAACAACTGAATGAATGTAAGGCAGAAAAATAGCACAATGCTCCAAGACGTTCTGTCACTGAGCATCATGCTATTGTTCAGATCTACCTTAAATTTGCACATGAAATGACTTTCTGAGATATTTGAAAGTTAAACCTCCAGTGGCAGCACAGCAGATGGACATTACATTGAGGTTAAACAAGGCCAGCTAGACAGGCTGACTGACAACTACTCTACTGATATGCTGGTTTGGTTGCTGTTTGACATTTTTCTTTCTGTTTTTTTAAATTTTATTTCTGCCAAGTGTGTGAGCTGGCCTCAGCTCCTCGAATTTAGAGCCGAAGGAAGCGGCTAAGCAGCGTAAAGCTATTCACACCTTTAGGCGGAGCAACATCTCCACACCCCAAACTCAAGAGCCCGACAGTGTCACGACCCCCAGGCCCACAGCTGCCTCCTCGAACAGAGAGCAAGAAAGAGAGACGGAGAGAAGGAGGCAGGCAGAAGAAGAGTAATTCTGCATACAATAACAGGAGTTTGTGGTGAAAGCGAAGACAAAGAGCAATGAAGGAGCAGCACTGTAACAAACTGGCCAGAGATACATATATTGTGCTGTGTTGATAAGGCTGGGATTCACTGCCAGTAGTGTGGGCGGCACATGCCTGGGCAGCACCTTGATGTAATGCTTTGTGGACACACACGGATACGGTGGCTCTCCCACACTCACGCTGCCTCCAGGGCTGGCTGTTTTCACCTTCCACATTCTTGCTGATGCTCAGTGTGTCCACCATTCTCTTCTCCATGACAGGCTTCACCTCTCAGTCTCTCTTTCGGTCTCTGTGCTGACGTAAAACCCTCCCCCCACCCAGTATTATCAATTTCCCCTGTCCTCCCTCTCCTTCCCTCCCCAAAGTCCAGTTGCACACCACTACGTTCGTACTGTACAAAAAAAAAATTGCAATAAGCAAAAATCTTTAAAAAGCAGAGCCATGAGCAGTTTTCTTTTTTCTGCAGTTGTTTCTCGCTCTCGCCACTATGTTTGCCTAGTTTCTCTCAGACCCACACACTCAGAGCTCATCTACTCACACACTTGCACAAAGCCATGCTCGCAAGAACACAAACACTCTCTTTCTTGCACACTCATTCTCATGCAAGCCCTGCTCATTTCTAGTGGTGGTTGGTTGGACATGCAGGAGTGGGGAATGAGGGCAGGGGAGAGAAAGGTTCCTAGGTCATAAAGGGAAGAGGGTAGCTGTGTGTGTCTACTGTGTGAGTTTGTTGAGGGAGAGGTCTTAGTTCAGCTGCCATCTCCTGCAATATTTCGTCTCCTCATCACCTGCCGGGGATAAAGATAAACATCCATTAGTTTGAAGCCATAGTAACTGGTGTGATTAGTTTATAGGTGTCAGGTTCTACTGGAGAGAGAAGAAGGCACAAAGAAGTTGTAGTACCTTTTCACGGAAGGTGAGACTAAATGAATTTAGGCTGAATTAGAAATGCAAGAGAAAGGAAAAAGAGTTGAAGAAAACATGAGAAGACAGATTAATCAGATCAGCATCACAAAAACATTTATTGATTTAAATAAATTTAAATACACACAGATCAGGCAAAACATTCTGACCACTAAGAGATGGAGTGAATAACACTTATTATCTCTTCATCATGGCACCTGTTAGTGGGTTGGACATATTAGGCAGCAAGTGAACATTTTGCCCTCAAAGTTGATGTGTTCGAAGCAGGAAAAATGGGCAAGCATAAGGATTTGAGTGAGATTGACAAGGACCAAATTGTGATTGCTAGATGACTGGATCAGAGCATCTCCAAACCTGCAGCTCTTGTGAGATGTTCCTGGTCTGGAGTGGTCAGTATCTATCAAAAGTGGTCCAAAGAAGGAACAGTGGTGAACCAGCGAAAGGGTCATGAGATGGCCGAGACTCATTGATGCTTGTGGGGAGGAAGGCTGGCCAATGAGGTCCAATCCAACAGAAGAGCTACTGTTGCTCAGATTGCTGAAGATGTTAACGCTGGTTTTGATGGAAAGGTGTGAGAATACACATGGCTTCGCAGTTTGTTGCGTATGGGGCTGCATAGCTGCAGACCAATCAGAGGACCCCTGTGCACTGCCAAAAGTGCCAACAATGGGAACGTGACCATCAGAACTGGACCATGGAGCAATGGAAGAAGGTTGCCTGGTCTGATGAATCACGTTTTCTTTTACATCACATGGATGGCCGGGTGTGTGTACGTCGCTCACCTTGGGAACACATGGCACCAAGATGCACTATTGGAAGAAGGCAAGCCAGTGGAGGCTGTGTGATGCTTTGGGCAGTGTTCTGCTGGGAAACCGTGGGTTTTGTCATCCATGTGGATGTTACTTTGACACGTACCACCTACCTAAGCATTGTTGCAGACCATGTACACCCTTTCATGGAAATGATATTCCTTGATGGCTGTGGCCTCTTTCAACAGGATAATGCATTGTGCCACAAAGCAAAAATGGTTCAGGAATGATTTGAGGAGCACAACAACAAGTTTGGGTGTTGACTTGGCATCCACATCCAGTATTTGTGGGATGTGCAGGACAAAAATGCCCAATCCATGGAGGCCCCACGTCCTAACTTACAGGACTTAAAGGATCTGCTGCTAACATCTTGGTGCCAGACACCACAGCATACCTTCAGGGGTCTAGTGGAGTCCATGCCTCAGTGGGTCAGGGCTGTTTTGACAGCAAAAAGGGGAACCAACACAATATTAGACAGGTGGTCATATTGTTGTGCCTGATCGGTGTACATAGGAATTTTGACTATTAGCCAAATTCATTTATTTTCCTAAACTTGACCAATAACATTCAAAGTACCTTCTAGATGATTCCTGGAGACATATTTTAGTGCCTCATCCAGGAGGATGACTGGGATGGAAATCTTCAGGACCACGATCCACTGAGACCAGCACAAAGGGGTCACCTGGAAGATCAGCTGAAGGGCAGAGAAAATTCAACAGTCACAAATTCTTAACGCTACACAGAGCAACAGCAGACTCTGTACAACAAAGCCTGAAAGCTTAACACATTGAAACTCAGAAAAATATATTAAAATGCCAAAAACATCTTCTCTGACTTGATAATGCATGCACATCACTCTGGGGAAAAAAATACTGGAAAGTGAGAAAACACAACTAAATATAGTCAGTGTCCCTTGGTAACTTCTGCTGTTTTGTAACATATTCTGTGTGACTTGAAGCATTTTTGTGGTTGGCAATTATTTTTCTGTATCTGCATCTGTTTTTGTATGACACTGGACGTGTGGTATATCCAGTTCAGATGTTCTTGACAATTTGTCTGTTTGTGTGTGTTATATAAATCTTTCAAAGCAATCAAATCTATATCTTAAAATATTACTGCAATAAGAAATAGCACTTGTGTCATCAATGGTAGGCAGAATCTGTCTTTAAAAAATGATTCATGCATTTGGACAATGTAACAACAGCATCAGTGTTAATTTCTTCAATGAAAAATGTAAATATTGATGACCTAATAAGGACAGAAACGTTCCAAGTCTAGAACTATGATCAAATGTTTCGCATTCTTCAGCAGCAGATACTGACTAAATAAAAATGTTCAAGACAGACAAACAGACAAATGAATTAATCACCATTTTAATACAAAGTCTCATTCAATGAATCCGTGGAATCAAACACTGAAGCTCCTGATCAGTGAAAGCCTCCTCCGCTGCCCAAAATATCTCTTGATCAGTAGACATATGTGACTGACCTGTTGTACTGCCATTAATAAGAAGCTTGTCACAATGAGTACCTTCATGTTTCTGTCAGAAGTCTTATCTGATATTACCACTTCTTGAAAGAGTTATAAAATAAACTCAGTCAGAATTAAACAAAGAGCAAAAATAAGCCAAGCAAACTATGAACAAGCAGGCAGCAGCTGAGATTTATATAAAGTAATGCATGATAATATTGACTCATCACAGTTAGGAGATGAAAATGTCATCTACAAATAAATACCACCTGTTTTAGTTGTAGATTCAAGTAGTTTTCTTATCATGACCAGTGAATAAATAGATTCAAAAAGCATTGTATTTTATGTCTAGTCCGCCATCACAATAAGAGCAGGTATAATAATGTGCTTTTTTCAAGAGGGACATAATGTTCTCTGCAATCAGGTGTAAAGAATTTGTGCGTATATCGGCACAAACAATCAGCCAAAATGAGTTGGAAAACACTGACATACCAGATATCAGCAAAAATCTAATATTGTGCACTCTTAAAAGAAAAGGTAAGCTAATGTGTATGTTTCTATCGGTTAGATATTTTTACTGACAGAAGGGATGAGTTAACTCCAGGATGATTGCCAGTTGTCCATTTAAAGCCTCCTCTACATTTTCACTCGAAAAATGTCACTATGAATTATTAATGGTGTCTAATAATTTAGCAACAGTTTGTAAGTGAATCATAAATCATCATCTAAATGAGTTGCAGCTCTTCGGAGGAGAGAACAGGTAGCTGCTAATGCTAAGAGAGCAGGATGAACACAGCGAGAGAGAGAGAGTGGCTTAGAGTTTGGAGATAATAACTGGATTTACTGTGGAGAGTATTTGTTTTTTCACTGTACAACAGAGTGACACTGAGCCTTTTTCATTAACCTAACTATAGACGAAAATAATACATGTAACCCTGATAACTGAAGACAAAGACAATAACAGCCCTTAACCCTTAAAATGCTTAGAAGATTTTAAAAAAAAGATAAGTAAATAGTCTAGATGTTTTTTGACTAAAACTAGCAGGAATTAATTACTAACATTTGACTACCATTAATACACATTTTCTTAACAAAAATAAATCAATGTCAGAGGATAAAATTAACACTACTCATTTTCACACTATTGCATAGATCTAAACTAGCCTTACTGACAGCAGCAGAGTCTACCTCCTCTTCAAACAACTGTCCTGAGAACTCACCGGCAATGGCTCGACATAGAGGATGAGAAAGTGGAGGGAGAGAGAGAGGATGATGGCTCCCAGCAGCCAAATGTTGACCCAGGGAGGCATCCTGACCAGCGACTGGTTCTCTGACAAACTAGAAGACAGAAATTTCAATAAATTCTAACATTTTGACCATTTAGCTACACAGTTTGACATTTGTGACTTGCATGAACAGTTTCTATCATGTACCAAAGTAGAACTGAGAATATACAGGAAACCTTAATTAGACTATGTTTGGAATTAATATGATGCAGTGCATGAGACAGTCATGCATTTTAAGCTTGCCTTTCTCAGATTCTTTCTTAAGTGAGACATTAGCATTTCTTTCTATATGCAGCTACTCACATATACTTTGCTTTTGCATCATGATCCTGGCAAAAAGATGAGGACTTTTTCCTTCATACCACTGTTCCTTCCATTTTATGTCTCCCCAATTTCTTATGCTGTGTGGCTAACCTTGATTCTTTGACACATTTACCAAATAAAAAATGGCCATTATAAACAGCAACATTAAGTCAGCAAATAGAGTTGATGTTTGTGACAGCTGTGTTTTCTGGCTAGCCCTCAGATAGCTGTGTGATTCTTTCTCAAAGGGAGTGCTGTCCTGTTGGATGAGTGTCTCTTTTTTTCCATATCTGCCAGTCGTGACATTTCAGGATTGTTTAAACTGACATCACAACAGAAGATCACTGACCTGTTGAGTGCGTTGAACATTTCGATAGTGACCAGCACAGACAGTGCCATGGTTGTGGGGTAGCGGGATTCAAACACCTCACAGTCGATTTCCTGGAACATGGGGTTCTCTTCAGTACACTGCATGAAGTGTCGCTGTAAAGAAACAGACAGATGGGAGTTAGTGTGCTTGAGTGGCTGTGTGCGCGCTCCTGCATGTGTGTGGGCAGGATGTCACCAGGACCTCTGTGACCTGGTTTGATGGAACTCAGATCTGACTGGGTAACAGCTGCAGAACCTTGGCCTCGTTCCACCTTGTGTGTGATCAAACAACATGGGTCTTCCTTCCCTTTCTATTTCTGTCCACTGCTGGGATCACCAAACACTTTTGTGTCCAACCACAGGGAATTTAAAGAAATCATTGAGCTTACGAGAATATTACGGAAAATAAACCCCTATCCTCCGAGGACAAGATTGAGTTACATCAAACTAAAGAACACAGGCTGGGCAGAACTATGTTTTTTAACTCACCAGCTGATAGAAAGACACTTGTGGACCCTCTTCATCGAACAGGTACCACCAAGTAGCTGCACTGACTGTTCCAAGGCCCACATATCCTACAAGAAAAAACAGTCAAAGATAATTTTAGACAAAAAAATATTGTAACTAGACAGGCAGCTACATAAACAGTCTTAATTATGAAGCTATACTGTACTATACACTGTTATTGTGAGACAGAAATCAAGAGAATGACTGAGCTTGCAAAAAAAAAATAACACTAGAATTGATCTTTATGCTTTAAAATGTACAAATCTTGTGGAAAATGGTCAGTATCCAATGAGGGAAACCTCCTTGCCAGCAAGGAGTGCATGATTTACTACTAGCATGTAGCTAGCCTTGAATTTAAATAAAGTTGTGATGGCAACATGCTCGTTTTAACACACTGTTATGGCTATTTAATGAATTCTGCAAATACAAGTGTTTGCAGATCAGTATCATGCTTGTCTAGCGTGTCAGAGTAGGCTTGGTGACCACTGACAGAGATGCAGACTAATGGTTTTGGAAAATCCATCACATTTTTACTTTTAGAAAAGAAATATCACAAACAGCTGTAGAGTCTCTTTTCATGGCCGTATTTGACTAATAAATTATGCATATTAGAGTATATATTTACATAGCTTGAGCTGATTTTTTTGTTGTTAGCAAAAGTAGTCTAGCGTATATCCCATGTAGTGTTTGGTATCGACTAATGTTGAATGTGCATGCTACTGCTGTAGTCATGTCACACTGGACTTACTTTAATTACTAGTTCTCATTCCTAGTGTTTGTTTCGATGTCTCACTATGGGACATGCCTCATCCATATGCCTCAAAAGCATTTATCTCATTGCCCCAATCCTGACTGGCTCGTGATTGCAATGCTTGCATGAGCTGAAGCCACCTACCATTAAGTAGCCTGCGCTACCTCACAGCATCACTAAAACACCTCTTCATGCAGCGGCTCTCCCACTGGATTGTTTGAGCAGTTGCCCTGGCCTACACGTTTCATTCTACACATGGCCTGGCTGCATCCTGGGCTCTATGTAAAGGGGTAACCTCGGTTCTCAAAGCACCATGAGTGAGATGTCTTATCAGACAGCCCTTTTTGCTGGACGAAGTGAGAAGGTGCTTATTTTGGGTGATCCTGCGTGGTAGCGCAGGATACTAAAAGGAAGATGGCTCCACCTGAAACAGGCATCATGATCACCAGTCAATCAGGATTGCCATAACGAGATAAATGCTTCTGAAGCATATACAGAGATCGTATCCCATAGTGAGACATCTCATTCATGCTACTCTGAGAACATGGGTTACACAAGTAACCTATAGTTTTTCACTTCAACATCCAAGCCGGATCATTTACAAAAGTACATTTTTTGCAAAAGGCCTAATGTATCCAACTCCAAAATGTATAAGCACCAGCAAGAACAAGAAAATATGGATGACTCACTTTCTGCTTTATTTTGTTAAGGCTTTTTGATTAAGACTGCTGGAATGTCCAATAAAGAGTGAAAAACAACAGCACAAAAAGACTGACGGCTGCCTTCTCGAGTTGTCCAATCGCATGAATGCAATTTGTACACATTCCATTCCCTCCCACAAAATCTAAATGCAGCATCATATCCAGAATGGGGCTGCTGTGCTCTTAACTTATGAAGACAAACAGCACAAGTTTTATAGAATAATATGTAATTGAATTTAATGACATATCATGAAGTGTGTTCAGTCTCAACTGGCATTATTACAGCTAGTTGTGGCTATTTCTCCACGTCATTTTAGCTAGGAAGAGTTAACAGATGACTGTAAGCATGAATGACGTAGTTAAAATCCAAGCAGCAAGTACACACACTATCACATCATTGTGGTTCTTTTTTAACTTCTTGCTGTACATGCATTGTAACTTAAACTGGAAACTTGTCTATACTCTGACATAAGCACATACAGATCATAGCAGCTAAATCAGAGCGAGGCCTACCTCCAATGGCCAGGTATCTGAAGAAGAGCCAGCCAGAGATGAGAGGCTCTTTGGGGTTGCGGGGAGGCTTGTCCATGATATCCAGGTCTGGGGGGTTAAAGCCCAGGGCTGTGGCAGGTAGCCCATCAGTCACCAGATTTACCCACAGCAGTTGTACTGGAATCAAAGCCTCAGGGAGACCCAGGATGGCGGTCAGGAAGATGCTGTGGACAGACAGAAAGAAGAGGTTTCAGCCAAGGATGCCAAACTGATAGTGATGATGGTCCAACAAGACAGCTGAGTGTCAAGGCATCTTTGTACTCACCAGACAACTTCTCCTACATTGGAAGAGATAAGATATCTAATGAACTGCTTCATGTTGTTGTAGATGGCTCGGCCTTCCTCCACAGCAGCCACAATAGTGGAGAAGTTATCGTCAGACAGCACCATCTCAGAGGCTGACTTGGCCACTGCTGTACCAGAACCCATGGCAATGCCAATCTCTGCTTTCTTCAGGGCTGGGGCGTCGTTCACACCATCTCCTGTCTGGTAAGATAAGGGACCACATCCGTCATTAATGCATCAAAAACAGGAGCCACAAGATTCTATGTGATCTTCTTCTTATTAAACAATCTTCAAATCCAACACACAATATTTGCATAAAGATTCAAGAAAGAAATGTTTTCAGAGGCTGCATCGTCACTTGTAAAGAGGAAAATATCTCATAGATAAGAACCCTTTTTAAAGAACAAAGGATTTTTTTAAGATCAGAAAGCTGGATAAATAATAAAGATAGAAAAAGGATAAAGACTAAAAGCTTAAACTACTTCTTAGTTGTTCATAAACCAGTGTTGTGTGGCCTATTCAACATGGCACACAAAACAGAATTTGTTCAAATAAGAGTTGTTCATTCTTGAAATATTGATCCCACATGAAAGTTTTGGTGAAGATTATTCTATAAACAGTGAGTCAAACAAAGGATGGCTGCAAATAAGCTTCTATCTGACTATGCAAAGTCTCATTATCATTTCAGATTCAGACAGGATTAAGCTAAAGCTTAGCATGAGAGATATTTATCTGTCACGGCAGGGCCTGAAAGCAGCTGTAGACTCCTGTGAATGGTGGGTAAGTCTGACAGGCAAATAGCGATATTGTTGTCTCCCTTCCTCCCATCTTCCTTCTGGATCAGTCCCTCTTCTGAGAAATGTGTCAGATAGAAAGCAGCAGAGCGGACTGGAGATGACAGGTTCTGATAGCATTGTCTGAGAGAGCAGCCTCAGAGAGACCTGAAACATGCCATGCCTCACTGGCCTCTTCCCATGCATCTCTGACAAGTCATTCACATAACAAACAGCTAAAGGAGGAGGAAAATATCTTTTTGCCTCACATTTGCCATGTAAAAAGATATTTGAGAAAGAAGTATACAAAGCATAGATCTGAAGCAAGCAGAGAAAGACTAACAGTTGAAGGGAGGAGGTGCCAGTGCAGGGGGAAAGAAGGAGAGATTCAGAGTAGTCATTAAAGCTATGAGTTGAGCAAGCTGTGCCATTCGTTCTCCTTACCATTGCAGTGATCTCATCGAATGACTGCAAGTACCCAACAATTTTGGACTTGTGAGCTGGCTCGACACGGGCGAAGCATCGCGCGCGTTTGACAGCTTCTCTCTGTGCCTCTGATGGGAGATCATCAAACTCGCGGCCCGTGTAGGCCTTTCCAGTCACGTCTTCATCCTCGCCAAAGATGCCAATTCGTCTGCAGATAGCCACAGCTGTGCCCTTGTTGTCTCCTGTAATCATGATAACGCGGATACCTGCCTCGTTGCACAGTTTCACTGAACCAATCACCTCTTTCCTGGGCGGGTCAAGCATGCCCACACAGCCGACAAATGTGAGCCCCAACTGAAGGTAGAACAAAGTGAGAGAGGGGAAGAGATTAACTGTCACAGGGCAATATCTGAAAACGGCATCTCTCTCCGATGCCTCTGAAATTCCACTAACCATTTTCTAATTGTACTGCTGCTCAAACTGTTTATTTTCTTTTGTACACAGCAATGAATTGTTCAAGGACATAAGAACCAAATGTAAAAGATTTAACCAGTCACAACTGATAGAAAAAGCAGTAATTTCGACATTCTGTGAAGAGCTGGACATATTTTTCGCTAGATTTCATTTTTAAATGGGAAAGTAGAGTATAGTAGATGCATTTTGCATCTTTACCTTTGGCACTGATTTCAAAACTGTATTACCCATCAAAACTGTAAGTCATTTTGTTATAGAAAATAGACTGAAATATAACACTCTAAACAACATGGAGATCCTGATCTAAACATTACATGTTCCCACAATCCTCTGCTGTACCTCATACTCTGCAAACTTGCTGGAATTCTCTAAGTCCATGTCTTCTTTGCGTGGCGGGGTGTCATGTGTGGCCAGTGCCAGGCAGCGCAGGGTGTCCCTGCCTGTCCCCCAGTCCCTGATCTTAGACATCAGCTGGTCACGCACAGCTGGTGTCAATGTCACCTTTCCTGTTCCAACCCGCAGGTACTGACATCGCTCAATTACACTCTCTGGAGCGCCCTGAGGAGACACATTATAAATGACAGGAAAGTAGAAGATGAAACAATAATGAAAATAGTAGTGATGACAGGTAAGTGCATGTGTTTATCTGAAAGTGTTATATTTAGTCATGCCTTAATGAACATCTTGCTCTGGGAGCCTGGTTTGACAGGGGTGCAGTACACAGACATGGACTTGCGGTCACGAGAGAACTCCAGGGTGAACTCCTTCTTCATCAACTGCCTGATCACCTGATGGATGAAAAAAGAGGGAGATGAGGGAGAAATGACAAAGAAGAAGAAGATGATGAAAAGAGTCAGAGACAGAGCTGAGCAACATTCATTGGCATTTGTCAGACTGGCAGCAGGTGGGAGACTGAGAGGTTTTCCTGCACTACTAACAGCTGAAGGATGATACTTCAGACCACTCAGCCACCTTGTCTAGATGTCTGACTGCTGCCTCAGATGTCTGTGTACAGCAACATAGATGATACTGATCCTTCTAAGAATGACTGGCAGTAACATGTGAAAGTATATGGAAAGAGAACTGCAAAATGCTGATAAACAAAAACAGACAGAATCTTTGCAGGCTCACTGCAAGAACAAAGCTCAGTGTAAAAACATGTCTTATTCATATAGTCTATTACCTGAATTTAGTGTCAAGTCATTTTCCACCAGTAGGTGTCCCTCTAGTTCAGAGTCTGTGCTGAGTGTAGTGAACAAAAGAGGCTGAAAGGGTAAGACTGATTATACTCTCTTGTCCAGCCAGATGGTTGTGGTGTACACACACCCTGTCAGGGGACTTCAGACATCTGATGGATGTCCTAAAATCTGTCACTATGACAAATTTTTTCTCTCTATCAAACAGGGAGAGCAGTGTGAGTTTGTCTTGGCATGCCATGCTGGGGAAACCATTCTCCAGCTCCTTATTGTCTTTGCTAGCTGTGTCAATCCAGCAGAGATTTGGAAAGTTTAGGTCAACTCATCTAGGATTTGCTGAACATCCAAGTTAATGTTGAGTAATGTCCCACATTAAGTTATTTGTCCTCTGAGCAGGTACAATGCACAAATTTAGACGTTTGAAATGAAAACACAAACATTCACTTCTGTACTCTTCACTACAAGGCTCTTTCCATCTGAGACTCCACAGCCTCCATCCCTTTTACGCTTCTCAAAAGTGAGAGCAGCAGGGATTCTAATGACCTCGGAGCCTGGAGTGGACAAGCTTAGAACTGGAGCCCCTCAGCACTGAAACATCAACCTCAGCTTAGCCATCCATTGGTCACTCACACAGCACAGGCCATGTTCAACACTTTCCACATCAGCTGGGAATAAAAAGTGTAATTTGCTGCAGCTAGATTGGTGTAAAACCAGCCCAGACTTCAAGAAATGCTGCACTAAAGCTTGATGTCTTCACAGCGGTTTAAATATGATTTGGTTTTTCTTGTGCGTGATGTTTTTAAATCATAACCAAAAATTTGCAGTTTCAAAGCCTGAAGTCATGTGTGTCGATCAGCAGCCTTGTGTATCATTAAATAGTCCCTGTGTAACACACTAAACCCTGACCTGTTGACTCACCCTTGATAAAACATGACTTAAATGGAAAATGTAATTAGTACAAATGTGTATAAGTAGGCACACACTAGGTCATTATGTCCTCCCTTCTGGCAGTATACAGTATGGTATAATGAGTAATTAAAGTCTCATTGGCACATTCATGCTGAGAAGACCAAAGCCTACAGCCGATATGCCAGTTGTGGGAGCAAACAGTGTGCTTATTGTAGATAAATGAATGAACAAGGATTAGTAACACACTGATCTCCACAGACTAGGCTTAAACACCTATAATTGGGTATTAAAACGGTACTCCACAGATTTAGCGTGGCACTTCTTTAATAGTGTCTGAGTCAAAACAAGAGACCCTAGGACTGCCTAATATCCAACCATCTCCTTAAGACTTTTGTCTTAAGGCTGACACAGGCTGACAATACCAGTTATTTGGTACTAGTACAATACTGGTTAAAGGTGAAAACTGTTTTATAAATTCACAGATGTATGCAGCAGCTCCCACTACAATCCAATCAGATCATATACTCCATAATTAGTCATTTGCTGTCAGTATGAAGTTTTTACTATATATTGTTCTTGAGTTTATCATGTTCACAGGTTAAAACCAGACTCCTTTTAATTGAGCTAATTAGATTAAGTGGCAAAGACTTTATGTCAACACATTAGTCATTGCATGCTACGTATCTGGTATCAATTTGAACTTGTTAGCCTAATGTGTAAAGGAGCAATTTCTGGGAAATCACTGTTCCCTATTTAATATGCAAATTCATGCAGAAATGTGCTCCAAAATCTAATTAGATCATCCACTCCATATGGAGTACTGGGTGCTGTTAAGTAGCCAGTAAAATTTGACTTTGTTCTCAGAAATGGGTCTACGGTGTCACAATACAACTGGACTGCACATGAGGTGGTTGAACCAAATATATAGATTCTAATCCTCAAACAGCTATTCTTTAGACTTCGCACAGCTCTTTCTCAAGTCACAGAGCTTTTATCATGTATGCAGAAGTACTCCCGGAGACCTTTAGATATAGATAAAGATCAGATTGCAGGGTCACAAGCATCTTCCAATGTAACATACTGAGTTGCAGGCCCCAGCACGTTCCACTTTAGTGAGTCCAGACAGGTCAGTCTTGAAGACGTTCATCTTCTCCACCAAGGTAGTGAGAGCTGTTTCTGTGGCCTCACCCACCTTCTCATAAACCCCTTTGGCCTGTAAGAGAACAGAAGTTTTAAGCATTTGAGGACTGCTCAAGGTATTGTTATCCCCCAGCTGTCTCAACCATCAGTGAAGTCATTAAAATGATATATTTTAAGTGAAACCTAAAGGCAAAAAGAAATCATTTAAATCACATATATAACCCATTGTTAAGTGTGAGAGACCCTATTCACATGAAACAAATCCTAGACAAACATGCAGTGAGCAAATCTGCAGGTCATTCACCTCTACATCAACCATAAGCATTGAGTCATACATGCAAAGTGTTTTCAAATATGTGACCCTGCGAGCTGAGATGTGGAGTAGTTAAGCTGGAACAGTGATGACAAACTAGACACTATTTGTTTGTGGGGCCAACTAAAGACAGCAATAAAACCCCTCCCTCCCCTCCAGCACTTGACTCCTCTTTCTTTTCCTCTCTGATCACACACACTGCCTTTATTCAAAAATGTACAAAATTGGTGGCAAAATGACTATTTACAACAATAGAGACAGTTAGTCTCGGGAAGATTCATAGAGGTTGAGAAGTGCTGTATCCCTAGCCTCTCTCCTCAGCATGGTTACCATGATACCATGGTGATGACAAAGAGGTGAGAAAAGCAATCCAAACCAGAGAAAAAGATCATACATTGGAGTAAAATTAGCTCAGTTGAAGAAAAGAAAGCAGTATGTGTGTGTATTCAAGTGCTACCTTTTATGGAGTCGCTGCAGTGTGTTGATGCACAAAGGAATTTGCAAAGACCAGACTTTCACAATCTGCTACACATGGATCTGTTTTGCATCGAAAATTAAACATGTTTGTGTGTTAATGACCTCATTGTAGTCCAGTGAAGAGTCGTTGCACATAGAGCATACTGTAGCCAATTCCAGAAGTCCATCATAGTCTCCACACTGGACAGGCTTGTTTCCTGCAAGTCTGGAAGAAAAACAGATACACACACACACACACACACAAGTGTCACTCACAACAGCAAAGCACCAGGAAGAAACACTTCACAGTTCACTACACCGTAGACACAGTAGTCTACTGAATATTTATGAGTCTAGACAACATTCGGTTGTTTAGCATTCCAAAGTTGACTGGAGAAACAGTGGTGGTACAGTAGTAAACAGTGTACTTGAATGTGTGTATGTGTCTGTGTGTGTGTGCCAACTGCATGACAACCATGGATCCCTTCCCAGTAGAGACTGCAATCGTTGCTAGCGAAGCTCCCACACAATAACCCACTCTCTGCTGTTATGAAATCGACAGGTTCATGCGGACTCAGAACGCTGTACTCACCAAACAGTAAAATAAACATGCATACACAATGAACTGCTGAAATCCTTCTTCTATCTAATGAGTTTGAATGCAGTCCTCCACAAATACATATTTACTAAGATAAAAAACAAATCGGACAGTATAGATCCAAACGGCCAAACAACGGAAAATCTGTTTACCCTAGTCCACTCCACACTTCAACAGCTTCAACCAAAAAGGTGTGTAATAGGACAACAGTACAGCTGAGGCTTATGGGTGCTATGATTGTTGCTATGAATGTATGGATGTATAAGTAGTTTGCACACAACAGAATGCAACAGAAGTATTTGGAACTACCATTTCCCTGGTTCTCACAGGAATTTCCATAAGAACACAGAGCATAGCTAAAAGCATTTTTTCAGACTCATTAGAAGTGATGTAACAAATCTTGGCCCATAGACCACAATACATTTTGCTTAACTGCATCTATTTACATTTTATCATGTTCTAAAAAAAATGAAAGAGCCAGGAAAAAAGGGGAAACAAGTGATGCATTTAACCTCTTAAGACCTGCCGTCCACATATGTGGACATGTTTTTTTCCCCAAAAGGACATATTGTTAATACTAATAATAATGCTAATATTACTGCTTCTACCACTAATAATAATAACAACAATGTAAATCTAGCCAAAAAAAAAAAAAATATATATATATATATATATATATATATATATATATATATATATATATAATGTAAATGTAATAAACATAATAATCAGATATTAGATATTATCCAGTTATTATATTTATTGGTTAGTCCTTATCCCAAGTAAGTAGAAAAAACTAAAATACAAACCAAACCAAAGCTTGGGTCTAAGGAGGATAAATTACAATTTTTATCTAAGAAAAATTTGGAAAGCCCACTGACACACGTTTCAAGAAATGAGTCAATAAAATGAACTTCATGTCTTTTGGTAATCAAGTAATAAGTCTGTAAAGTGTGACACTTACATTTGTCCCTCAGGGGCATATGTTGAACCAGTGATAGAGAACTCATGCAGGGTGCAACCTGACTCATCCACCTTGTCTGCGATGAACATCTGGAGAAGAAGAACGACAAACACAAACAGAGGCGACATAGTTAGCTAATTAGTCAAAACTGTGATTGATCTTTGTGTGCTGTAGCTACCCACTGCTGTTAAAAGGTTATGTTGGATTAAATGAAGAAATATGAGTCTGCTTGTGTTTAGAGATGTTAAAAAAATAGCCTTTTAATTTTAATAGTTAATGGAGGGCTAAAGAGAACCCAGTGGCAGGGTCTGGTAGACTGAGATGTAGTTCAGTTACTGGCTGCACTGAATATTTTGAAGAAATGTTCTGTTCTCTATAACTGTGACAGCTTCAGCAAGTGGAACCAAGAGAGTTTGTCATAAAATATAGTACAGCTGAGGCTGATAGGTTCTGTTATTGTCACTGTGAATAAAGGCTGAACAACTGATTGATTGCAAATCAACAGTCATGATTTGCAACAATTCAAATAGCAAATTAGAAAGGCAGCAATTTAGCAAATGTGTGAGTCATGCCATCGACGGTATCTCATGAAGTATTTCTCCATCACATGTTTTACATCTTTTATATAGTGAGTGAAATCTGATTGAAAAAAGTATTGCAAATCTAATCCTAATATTTGTCAGAAAATAAACATTACAGTTTCCCCCAAAAGAAAACTATGGCTGTATCTGTCTTGCAATATAAGACAGAATTTTTTAGAAACAAAATCTATTTCCCTGGTTATCACAGAAATTGCCATATCAACACAATGCAGCACAGACATAGAAATAAAGCCTCTAGTGAATTCATCATCATTACCAAAGCATGGTGTCTGAGCAAATATTGGTCAGATCCACACATGTCTATTAAACGCAGTAATACCATATAGGAAGAACTAGCTTGAACAAGTGGTTACTGAAAGGACGGATTTTAACCTGCAACCAGTGACTGGACGAAAATCTACAATGATTCAGAGTCAAAAACTACCCACAATGTATACTAGTTTGTGCAGCTCTCTTTACTTTCACTTCTTTGCCCACTTTAGCATTTCTAAACAATGAATGCAACATGGGAGTTGCAGTACTCATATGTCTGGATGTAAGGCTTCATCAGGCACTCACACTGTCAAACACGCTCCAGTTAACCGCTAGAAAACATAGCAAAAGTCAGAGAAGATGGGAGAAAGAGCACAGTCCCAGAGCTGTCCAAGGATTTGCTTTGTTGGCTGCTTTGTTGGCAAATCTTCTTCCTGAAATTCCCCCAGGCAACATGGTTTACGACACACTGGTAATACTAATATATTGATAAAACATAGAGGGAATGCAGCGGCTGCTGTTTTCTAAGAGATACACCATCATTGATAGTCCAATGCCTCTCTGCACATCTAAACACCTTATCTGAAAGACATGCATAACTTTACAATAGGATGAGTGACTGCTCTTGACTTTCAGTTATTAATTAATATTCAGTTGCACACACACGTGCACACGTGTGTGTGTGTTTGTATGTGTCACTGACATAGCAGCCATCAATTTAAAAAGAACACAAGACCAATGGAATACTTAAGACAATACTTAAGCAGACACTGTTCCTCCAGAACAAGAGCATAAAAGGTAAGCTAAAGCCTTTTAATGGAGTAATTATTACCAGGGTGACTACATTTAGTCCACTGATGTCGTCTCTGGACAGCATACACTACCAGTCAAAAGTTTGGGGTCACTTAGAAATGTCCTTATTTTTGAAAGAAAGGCATTTTTTTTCATTGACGATAACATTAAATCAATCAGAAATACACTCTAGACATTGTTAATGTGGTAAATGACTATTCTAGCTGGAAACGGCTGATTTTAAACAGAATATCTACATAGAGGTACAGAGGCCTATTTCCAGCAACCATCACTCCTGTGTTCTAATGCTACATTGTGTTAGCTAATGCTCATGAAAGGTATCCTAGCCACGCTAGACAGCCCACGGCAACAAATTTAATTCTCTGCCAGGGTGGGTCTAGTTACCCTCGGTAAGCCTCGAGGTTGGATGCTCCTAAAACTGGCCGACGAATCACCATGAAGTGTAGAGTCAGAAGGCGGGCGTAACTAAGTGACGACAGAGGCGCAACGATTCTGACAGAAACAACCAGAAACAACTAGCCTAGCCGCGTTAGACAACCCACGGCAACGAATTTAATTCTCTGCCAGGGTCGACAACAGTCGTTGAGCTGCATTAGCACAGACTCTGAATAATCTTTCTGTTAACATGTCTGTAATATACTTGAGCGTCACCCATTGACTGTATAAATAAGGCTTCACCAAACTACCGCATCCTCTGATTTCCGGCGCTCTAGGAACTATGTCAGCCTATTCGTTGCGCTGATTGGTTGTATAGCATTGGTTGGGATGCTGCTGCTGACCTTCCTCCAGCCCTCCGCTTCCAGCTCCCCATTTCCACCAGTCAACTCTGCATCGCCCTCACTATACTTGTTATGCTAATCTACATACTGTTTGAATTTTACTGCTAGCTATATATATATATATATATATATATATATATATATATACATACACATCATAAGAGTAAACTATGAGTCAGTTTTCAATGTTAGCTTATACTTTGTTTGTGTCACATATCTTGTCATACATGTATCCAAATGTGTGTTGTACTTTCCTTGCTTTTCCCACCCCTCCCTCTCCTCCCATCCCTCCCCCTTGCCCTCCTCTGTCCCTCTCAACCCGTCCGGCCAGATGGGTCCCCCCCTATACAGAACCGAGTTCTGTTCGAGGTTTTTTCCCTGTTAAAAGGGTGTTTTCCTTGCCACTGTCGCCTTTGGGCTTGCTCTGGGGGTCAGGCATATGGGTTCTGTAAAGCGTCTTGAGACAATTTGACTGTCATTGACGCTATATAAATAAAATTGAATTGAATTGAATTATACCTACCCAATTGCTGCAGAGTGATTTGAAAGACAACCTTTTAGCCCGTCTCCCTCCCTGTCGAGAGTTCCTAGACCCTTGCGTCTTCAGACCTGGGTCTAGCGTGGCTAGGCTAGTTGAAAGGCTAATTGAGGACTAGAAAACCCTTGTGCCATTGTGCTAACACATGAATAAAAGTGTGAGTACTCATGGAAAACATGAAATTGCCTGGGTCAGCTCAAACTTTTGAACGGTAGTGTACATATGGCTATGTTGGAGTAATTGAACATAACATAACAGCTTTCAGCTATTATACTATAAAAATGTTATAGATGAGAAAAAGTGGACATCCTTTAGCACACAAAAATAAAAATAAAAAATGGCCAAAATTATGAATATCCACATCTTTATACTTTACAAATGGTGATTTATTCTTTTACAACAGTTGACCAAGTAGAAGGATTTGCTACCACAAGAATTCTTGGACTTGTAGTATTAATCCACACACTGCATCACAAGAAAACACAGGTGTGGCCAAATAAACCGACAGTGACTAAAACTTCAAAAAGTCACTTATATCACACTCAGTTAGCTCATTAGTTGACAACCTAATACAATTTTCAATTCCCGTGCTCCAGCCCTGACTTATAAATAACAACTAAAACAAACATTCAGCAGCAAAAGCAGACTGGATACAGTACTGATGTGTAAACAGGATTTTTAACTTTGCATTCTCCTGGCCCCATTATTCCCTGATGTTCTGTTTCATTTCAGGATGTGCTGCCCTTTACACAACTTCAACCTTCTGTTCAATCCTTAATTTCACAAAGGTCATCAGGCTAGGTACTCTCTGTTCCAACAAACCAATAATACCAACTCATGGGCTCAATAACTTCCATGAAAGGACATACTGTACACACGAAAAAGAGCCTAAAAAATAAAATTACGCTGTTCTTTCATCCGTGGTCGGTTTTCTCTCAATATCTGATCCAATCTCCAAGGAAACAAAGCACAGTGTGATCCATGTGACTAAGTGGTAGGGGCAGAAGTTTGTTTTTTTCTACTCGTGTCCTCTGAGCTTGTGTGGGGATGAATAGTGGCTAATCTTTTTGATTTACGTGTGTGTGTGTGTGTGTGTGTGTGTGTGTGTGTGTGTGTGTGTGTGTGTGTGTGCGTGTGTGCGTGTGTGCGTGTGTGCGTGTGTGCGTGTGTGTGGTCAGGTGCTGGCTATACTTGTGGGGCCCAAATGTCCCCACAACTGCAGGAAAACCCGAAAACAATGTCACTTGTGGTGACCTCATTTCGGTCCCCACAAGTTTAAACAGTGTTTTCTTGGCCATGTTGCTGTTACTGAAAAAAGTAAAAGTGCAAAAACGTTTCTTTAGAGTTAGGCATTGTTTTGGTTTGGGTTAAGGTTAGGGTTAGGGGTTAGATATGAATGGTAGTCAATGGTATGTCCCCACAATTATTGAAAAACAGTGTGTGTGTGTGTGTGTGTGTGTGTGTGTGTGTGTGTGTGTGTGTGAGAAGTGAAAAGGGAAGTACAGTGTCAGGACACAGAGGGGGAATCCCTGGAAATCCTGCTGATATGGGGATACCGCTGTGGCCAGGGAGACACATGGCACTATCAGGGTTACTGGCTGGAGACCAGTCCAGGAATAAGCACAGACGGATAAGCTTGAGCAAACATGTGACGCACAGAAACTATTAAAACAGCGCAGACTCACTGTGGTAAAGGTATGATGAACATGAGGAGGGACAAGTTAAATAACCACAAAAATACTATCTCCAGGAAACACCAGGACGAAAAAAACTGAAAAGAGGAAGTTTGATTTGTCTTTGTGAGAATGTGAATGTGCATGTGCACTGTTGTTGCCCATCAGAGAGCTGAGAGCAGCAAGCCAAGGAGCATAGGTGGAAGCAGAAGGTCAATGTTTACCCAGCGCCAGCCTGTTTCACTCTTTTTCTGTGTGGGAGGGTTTCAGGGTTGTGGTGAGATCACTCCTCCGTGTTCCTCCTGCTAGAGGGAACTCCCTGCAGCTATGTATTAATCACGGAGACACTCCACGTCATCTGGGGGAGCAACAAGGGGCGGGCTTTTATACGACAAGAGCGGAGAGTCAATCGTACAGGAATTACACAGTGCTTTGAACCAAACTCCATTTTGAAATGGACTAAACAATTTTTAAATTATTATTTTTTGCTTAGTAACAACCACATTACCACAGATGTATTAGAGATTGAATATGTTTTCTTAGGCATATTTGAAAAAGTATTTTTGAAACTCCAGAACTTTGTTTTACTTGGCTTGGAGTAATCAGCAAAAGATCATAAAACAGCAAACTCACGTCTAGAAGAGAGCACTTTATTGATCCATTCAGTTCTGACGCTCCAAATTACACTCAGTAAAATCTGATCGAGTAATATCTAAGGGACTGTTCTTGATTTGGTATATAAAGATTACAATTTATATATATTTTGTACCTGACACACAAACCATCATTTATTTGTTGCATTAGTTATTTTCCCTGCTTCTTGATTCTCAGGAAGTTATCATTGCATTTCAGCTTGCCACTCTTTGCAAACAGGAAACAATTTGTAATGTTAAATCGCAAGTCATGCTCTTCTAAAAAATTTGCACTGTCAGATCAATACTTGATACTTAGCCACTGCCCTCAGTTATTGGTAATGACTCCTCTTTGAGTCCTTTTCTTAGCAGCACAAAGAAGTGGACAGAGCTTCCAGGTCTGAAAAGTGAGGCTAAAGTGCTTTAACCTACGTTCTCTACAACAGCATACAGAGGGCAATTTCTGATTTAAAAAACAAAAAGTCCAGTTGTATAGAAGTTTTTACTTCATTTGTTGCCACAATAAACACTTTCTTACTGAGTGCATGATTTCAATCACTAGTTTGGTGTCCTCTTCATAGACTGTACATTGAAGATGGATGTAGCCTTCTGGTCTGAAAAGTGAAGCCACTGTGGAAAGGTCTTCAACCTGCAGCAATCAGCAGGAGGCGACTCCTGGTTGCAGAAAGTCCAAGATATCTATGAGAAAATGACCCTACTTCTAAAAGTAAATATTTTGTTAATGAGTTTATGGTCTCAATTGCTAGTTTCAAGATTTTTTGAAGACCGAACCATGCTCATTTTTGTAAAATGAGATGAAAATAGTTGATAAAGCAGGGCATTCCACCCTCTCATCTAAATACCCTTTCTTCCGGCTCCAAAAAAACAGCCAAAATGTTAAATTTGAGGTATGTTGAGGAGGGCACACCACTCCTCTTAAGCAGTGTTGCTGTACTAATAAAACTGGCCACTAACTCTGAGGTCATTATTTGAGATGAGATGAGAGAAGACAGAGGATGGAAGGGCAGGAGGTACTAACTGAGATTAGGGGTGTGTGTGCATATGTGTGTGTGTGCTGAACACTTAACAGGAGCCAAGACAAACCGCAGCGCTGGCATTTACTCTGTGCTTGGAGTAAAGTCGGTATTCAAACATTATACACACACACACACACTGACAAAGGAAAGGGTGAGGCCACATGCTACAGAAATACACATGAACAGTTGTGGATAAGATCTTTCTGCATTTGTTGTTCAGTGTAATTATACTGTATATATACACACACACATCATTAGCACACTGAAACTTGCAGTACAGTTCAAGGCATGGATCACTGTACTGAGTTTATTTAGGCGACGTGACATTTTGGGAACCTTCCTGGTGCATGTGTTAGCTAATCTGGTGAAATGCTGCAAAGCTCTGGGTGCTGCTGGATCCTGCCAGCCTCTACTACTCCACCATTAGCTATCAAATCTGCCAAGTAAAGGTAAACATTACAACACCACAAGGATTTTCCAGCCTTCTGTAAGCCCTAATTATGAAAGGGAAAAAGAAAAAAAACACACAAGGAAAAAAAGAAAAACCTCAAAGATGGGTGAACTGTACAGGTTGGCAATAAGTCAGTTGGTTTTTTGAAGTGTCAATATTAGGATAGCGTGTGGAAATTAAATTCATCCTTTGTGCTCCTGTGAACCTGTTCAGATGTATTAAAGATATGTCACAATATGTAACTCTCTAAGCTAAGCTGATTATCTATAGTCAAATCCTCATTTGATCAAGAGCATTTTTAGATTCCTGATTGTCACTTACTCTGCAGACGGACATCTGGTTGGTCGTGAGGGTGCCTGTTTTGTCAGAGCAGATAACAGAGGTACAGCCCAGGGTCTCCACAGAGGGCAGGCTGCGAACAATTGCATTCTTCTTGGCCATGCGACGTGTGCCAAGGGCCAAGCAGGTGGTGATGACAGCAGGCAGGCCCTCAGGAATGGCAGCCACAGCCAGGGCCACAGCGATTTTAAAATAATAGATCGCCCCTCGGACCCAGGAGCCACCATGGACAGGGTCTCCGAAGTGGCCAATGTTGATGACCCACACAGCCACACAAATCAGAGAGATGACCTTTGAGAGCTGCTGACCGAATTCATCCATCTTCTTCTGCAGCGGTGTCTTCTCTTGCTCTGTGGCTGCCATCTGATTACGGATCTTACCGATCTCTGTGGTGACACCCGTAGCAACTACAACACCTATGGCACGACCTGCAGCAATGTTTGTGCCCTGAGACATCAAAGACCAACAAGTAAGTACAAAGAAGTGCAGCAGAAATACATTTGACAAAATCAATATTGGATAAACTTATTTTTGTATCTGTCTGACCAAATCAGTTGTAAAATAAAATCATATAAACTTATATTGCCAAATCAAATGGAGCAATGAATCCTAAGTGTACCTCTAAAAAGATGGCTTTAGATCACTGGAGAAGTGATGCAAGGTTTTCTAAACACTGCAGTAATTACACTCAAATATGTGATAAATGTCATGGTTGTACAGTTTTGTCTTTGACGGCATCTTTTCCTGATATGGAAGCAGAAGATAAACATTACTTAAGGAGCTACAGAGGACGTGCTTACAGAAAACAGCATGTTCTTTTTGTCCTGGTTTACAGCTCTGGGGTCAGGAACAGGGTCAGTATGCTTGATGACGGAGACAGACTCCCCTAAAAAAAACAGGATTAGATTGTGTATAATTAGATCTGCACATGTAACAGATGATTATTAGACCATGTTTTCATCAGTTAGAGCCAAACAAAGTTACAGTCACAGCCTAAAAGGGTGCAAATTATCATAGACAGTATTACAAAAACACACTGCTGCAGACTGCTTATGACTTTAGGTTTTCTAAGTTCACACAATAAAAAGATAGACAAGAGCAAATCCTTCACAATTAGGTGAAAGCCTTAAAGCAAGATTGTAAAGTACCTGTGAGGATGGACTGGTCTACCCGCAGGGTGGTGGACTTTATTGAGGTCACTCTGATGTCAGCAGGCACCTTGTCACCAACTAACAAAAAATAAAAAATAATAAAAACACTTCAGGCTTAGATGAATAAAAGTTAATGTCAAAATATTAAAAGAAAACACATCTGCTGAAGGTCAACAAGAGTCTGCATCCATGCAAGCATCTGTGAGGCTGTACTTAAAAGGCGACTGTCACAACAAACTGTAAATGCCATCCTGCTCACAGTGACAATACTAACATGCAGACTTTCAACCTTTATTATGTCCATTTTGTTGGTTTAACCGATAAACTAACATACTAGCATACTAACAATTGCTAACTAGAAAGCAGTAGGTGTAGAGTACAGCTGAGGATGTTGTGATTGCATTAGTTTTGTAGGATATCTGTGACACTTTTTACAATTGATCCAACAATTGAGGGTCTCTTTGGCCAAGACCCTCCTCCAGAGCACAGCAGAGCGAAGCACTGAAGAGACCAACAACACAGCCTGGCAGTAAGGTAGAGGCCCCTGATTGTCCTCTCCAGCCCCTACATGATTGACTAATCCGATCGCTATTGAGATATGTTACTCAAAAGGCAAATGAGGGGCTCAGAAAAGTCATGAGAATGCACATACATCAAAACAACTACATGACTCTGTCTAGTAGATGTCAACTTTTCTCACTAAACAAGTGAAAATGTTACTCTGCTGGTTGCACTAGAAGAAAGGCTGGGGTATTACAGCAGTAACACTTCAGGCTATGGGTGCCATGAGTATCTGTACTATTACTACTACTGACTGTATGTAATAATAGACAGACACCGGAGAGTGAAGAGACAATATGTACTTCTAATAAGTTTGCTATCTAAAGATCTGACTTGTGCGAAACCCTACAGGAAAGTCTTGCACCTTTAAGTATTGCTGCAGGTGAACACTCAGTTACACCTTATTGAACGTCAGTGTTCAAACAATAAATCCTTTGAGCAAAGAAACATTGGTGGGTTCAGTCCAGGCTCAGGCTGCAGCCGCAGGTAAACAACAGCTCGATACAACCTTGATGGAGTCACATTGCTGCTTTAAAATGATCGATTATTTTCCCTTCCTCTTGTTCTCTCTTCTCCCTGCACCTCTCCCTGTTCCTATCATATACCACTTCCTCACACGTCAGACAAACTACAGATGCAGCCTTCATTAAATGTATAAAATGCTTTTCATCTCTCCCACCACAGTGTAACAGTCTGCTTGTTAAGCCTGCTTATTAAACTCGTATTTCAAAGCCAGAGAATTATATGCATTCAGTGCCCCAAAACAAAATGGTTATTATTTCCTCTTTATTAAAGCCTGACAATGAACATTTAATGGAAATATTCTCTTACTAGTAGGACAGAGCAGACTTGTGAAAAATGGATCGTTTGATGCAATCAGTGATGATGATCTCAGAGCAGAGGAGTGGGAAATTGCTGCAGACAAATGTAACACTCTTTAGTCGTTTCTTTCCAGTATGACAGAGAGGAGAAAAGACCTCCTCGTTACTTTGTATAAGAAGCATCTCATTAATGCCAACTCAGAGTTCTTAGCCGTCTTTACTTCTCAGCATTAATCACAACAAAAGCAAGGACTCCCTACTAAATCTGTCAGTTTTTCAACATGTAAAGGTTTGGAAATCTTCTTTGTTTTCTGTTTTGCATCTACACATACACACACTAAAGGTCACTGAACAGGGACTACGTCTTCTGTATGGGCACACCGAACTGTGAAAATTTTTCAAAGTGGCCTCATGCTGATAAGTGTCAGAATCTTTTTTTTTCCCTCCATCTCTACAAGCTTCATCATCTCCTCTTTACATTTTCTCAGTTTTCTGAGACTCAAAGTGAATTTTACTACATCCGTTCCTGATGGGAGACAGAGACGGAGAATGAGAGACAGAGAAATGTGTGCAGTATAGGAGACACTACTTTCATTTCCGTATTTCTCAACATTTCACTGTCAGCTATCCATGGATTGTGAGAGAACAAGAGTGGGAGAGGCGGAGGGGGAGGTGTGTTTTCTGTTTGTGTGGGAGATGGCTGGAGGCTATAGGTTCACTCTAGCAGGACTGGCCGATGGCAGAAAAGAGAGGCTTTTCAAACGCCTACCCACAGACTCTGGCTCCCCTTTCTGCCATTGCCTCCCACAGACATCCTCCATGTGCGAGAACAGAAATTTAAATCTCAATACAGTCACGCCGAGTTCAGATATGCAGACTTTTAAATATTATGAAGATCAAAAATTTGTCTGGACGTTATTGTTAGAAGTTTCAATTTCAAACATCATGAAAAATATTTTAAATCATCATTGTACCTCAGTATTCACTAATTTACGGACTTGCCAAAACAAACGATGAAGTCAGCTTGTTTGGGCAGACAGAACTCTCCTTCCATTTAAGTAAAACTGGACTCCAAACAAGATCTGAAAATATTGCATAATATGCTGCAAGAGGGATCTTCCTTCACATGCAGGAGAACCGTGACTTGTTACAAGGAATGGCTCATTGCAGCTTTCCTTCTCTTCACGTCCTGTGTAAATCCTCTAGGAGTTCCTGACAACCTGACCGTGGCAGTCAACCCATTTAAAAAGCCAAGGAAAGTTCCAGTGGAAGTGCAAATCACAACTGTGTCGTAACCGTGGCTGGAATCGCAGGCAGTCTACAAGAAGGCAGGCAGACAGGAGTGGTGGAAAGTTAAGTAAATATATTTATGCTCTTTTCTCTCCTCAAAGGCACTTGTGGTCAACAACATCCTTTTCCAATAACTTCATACCGTTTATTTAACCCCCCCAGTATCAAGTTAGGTGGAACAACCACAGGATGATCTCAAGAACATGAAAGGCTGGGAAATCAATGGAGTGATGTAGCAAAAACAACCATTTGTTTTCTTTGTCATCATATACCTGCATGTCTTAGTCAGTGGAGTCAGCTTGAAGATGCTTGACATACATTTTTTCGAAGTGAGAAGAGTGTGGTTCAGTAACTACCTCAGCTGTTTATGCCCGTTTAAAAGTGCTTAGCAACAACATTATGTCAGACAGAATGAAGTGCTGAATAAACAGAGTATATTTTACAAAGATCCATCGCCATCATACCTGCTGTGAAGTAAATTTTCACAGTAAATACATTCAGTCGTTGAGACAAGCTAGATTTCCAGCTTCAGCCATTGCTTTGTCATCAGCAGAGACATACTTTTACAGTTAATGCCATATTTGGTATTAACTGTCATTCCTCTTTCAACCATAACATTTGCGTGAGTTTAGGTAAGGCCAATGAGGTATTATTCTACCAATAAAAGCAAAAGTGTATATACATCTACACCTACAAACCGTAAAATAATCATAATACAATACTGAATTTTAAAATTAGTCATTGTTACTGTATGCTCCTCCTTTCTTTCACAATAGGACAGTCCTCATTGACCCACTACCAGCTGCTGACAGTCAGCAATAATATTAAACCCTTATTTAAACAGAAGATGGTTCTTGTGTCGTGAACTTCAGTACCACAGATGAGATGAACGGAGCAGAGAATGTTGTCATGGTGACGCTGTTGGTGCTGACACTGACAGTGATGGTAGTGACGGTAGGTGGGGGCTGAGGAGAGTCATTTTGGTGCTAGCTACCTGTGTGGGCTTGTCTGTGCCTGGCTGTGAGTGCATGCATGTATGAGTGAGGACACCAGCTGTAACAAGCTCAAATTTCAAGGAAGTGCCATCCGTCACAAAAACCACACACAAAATAAGTCTTTCAAGTTTAATGTAAACTACATTCTCTGTAAACAGTGGGAGAAAATGTGAATATTATTTATAACTGACGTGCCTGTGGGAAATGGTTTGAGTGCCTTCAGTGATAGTTACTTATATGGATAATTACATTTTAACTTTTGAAACCTTGAGCTGAAATCCACGCCTTCACTGCGACCACTGCTGTGTATATCCCTCTCCTTGACACTATGTTGTGATTATGAATGAACACTGCAATCTCTCACACACACGTTCTGAATTCTGCCTCTTTTTCCACACATCAGTCAGAGCCACCTGAGACGAATCACAAGCCATGCAAAGCTAAGGATTACACTCCAAAAACTGGTCATGTTGATGGGAAATTGATCTCCTTAGCCCTGTGAGTGTGTGCACATTTAGTCTGGCATACACAGATGTTCTGGAGTCAGAGTAACAACCAGACTATTTTTAGCCAAAGCTGCCCACACATGGGCGAGTTTACAGCAGGGGGATTGTCTGTATGTGCATGTAACATGGAGGAGTGTGAATGAGGAACTGACAAACATCCAGCAGCATCCAGGTGGTGAGACTGAGAGCATGGAAAGCAAAGGGAAGGGGAAAGCTGTGGAAAATTAAACTGGGCCTTAAATACAAGAACTGACCACAGACACTTGCACAGAACCTCACACACACACAAACAGACACAACTGGATAGCAGCCCTGGCACCTGCACATCTAGAGAAAAGACTCTTATGTAATCTAGTTTGAGATATTCCAATAGTGGTTCCAGACTTATGAATGGGTGGCAAACGCTGTGTGAGTGTGTTTTTGTGCATGCCAGTGACAACAGAAGCATAGAGGCAGCTAGGTGACAGCAGTGAGCCTCCTCTGGAGGTACATAAAGCATAAATTAGCCTCAGTGAGTGACAGTAAAAGTTTGGCTGCGTGCAGCTGCAGCTAACCTGCCACCTCCACTATGTCTCCTGGGACGATATCCCTGGCTTTGATCCTTTGGACAGCCTTGCGGTTCATGCGATACACTTTTCCCATCTCTGGTTCGTACTCTTTTAGAGCCTCAATTGCATTCTCTGCATTTCGCTCCTGTGCAGAGATGTGGAAAAGAAAGTCATGTCAAGGACAATTATAAAATTTCTTTTTGAATGATGTACAATAAAAGGTGTGCATGAAAAAGTTTTTATTAACTTTATTTCATGAAAAAATGTGTAAAGCAAACACACAAAGGGGAAGAGACGCTTTTGTTAAAGAAATACTATGTATTGTTGAGACACCAATGTCTGTACAAATGCTGGCGTTGCTTTAAAAAGTGACTTGTTACATTGTGTCCAAACAACAAACCAAGATAAACTCTGAGCAATGTCTTTATTCCAATAATGGTTTTTGGGATGGATGCATCAACAATTCCTGCTTCTTCTTCAACACAGACAAATAGAGAGAGTATTTTGCATGAGCTCCGTGATTTGCTAATGATTTGACTTTATGCACAAACTTGACTGCTTTAAACATACAGACGTTAGCATTTGCTAACACAGTCTCGTTTTCAATATATTTCATGAATAAGACATCCATGAACTCATGTACATGGTAATAGCTGGTACAGGATACATGTTTTAACCTTACTGTCATGTTTGCCATATTTAGCCTTAGTAGACGTGAACGTAAATAGAAAGAACCAATGTGTACATACATTACACACAGACATAGGATGAGGAGCATATCTCACCTGCCAGACCCCAATAACAGCATTGGCGATGAGGATAAGAAGAATTACAACAGGCTCTACAAAGGCAGTTGTTGTCTCCTCTCCTTCTTCAAACAGAGCCAACACCTAGATGAACATAGAGCACACATTAGCTTAGCTAACATGTTACACATGCACTCTGTAACTCCAATGGCAGCTCGAACACATTTTTAAGAGGAAGCTTTGCCTTGAAACATTGGAAATAAAAGATTTTTGAGTATTACTAAAGGACATAATGGAGGAAACAAACTAAATTTAAATGGCATTTGGACAGAGAAGCCGCAGCTTAGGTCCAATGAGTGTGTACTATTTAGTATGACGTGCTCACATTTTCTGTCTGATTTACCCCCACAGTCCTATCAGGCAGACACAAGTACTTTCATGTATGCTGTGAGTTTGCATTCATTCATGGGGTGGACATTTATCCATACTTTTTAATTTGTTCAACCGTTTATCTATCCATGTTTACTTCTACCATATACCCATTAAGTAACTTGCTTTTAGCAAATCATCTCCACTGCTTTGAGCTATATCCTAATCATTTACTATTACTTTTAGCTCATTCTTTTAAGTATTTATCTATGAACATATGTTTAGTTTGTTAATCACTTTAGCTTTATATCCATCCGCGTTATTATTTCTACTGTTTATCCATTAGCGTACTGCTATATATTATTTCAAACATTTATCCATTAGCTTACTGTTTGCACGTTACTTTTAACATTTATTCATTTGCTTAATGTTGGCTTAATATTTCAACCATCTATCCGTTAGCTTGCTGTCAGCTTAAAGTTTCAAGTATTAATTCATTTACTTACTGATGGCTTATTGTTTTAGCTGTTTAGAAATTAGCTTAATGATGGCTTACATGATTTAGTTAATTATTTCATTATCTATCCATTAGGTACCTTATCTTTTGTGTATTATTTCAATCATTTATCCATTAACTTCTATCTGGATAATGTCAAGTATTTATACATTCCTCTTAGCTAATTAGTTGTACTGTTTATTGATCACTCTTGGCTGATAATTTAATAACTACAGAAATATTCTGCGGTACGAATGGCTTTGGTTGGAAATGACGGCTCTATAGTGACTGCAGAGATACTCTGACCTCCTCTACAAGAGCAGGTGATAAAGTGAGGCTGAAGTCAAAAGAGATCCACTCACAGCCTGCAATAGTTATAACGTGAGCACTCAAAAGAAAAAGGCTGTGAAATGGCCAGAGGGTGCAAGCCTGTTCTTCTGCAGTAAATATATAGTTAGAGGCTGCAGACATTTCACACTGAAACAGAAAGATAGTTCAGAGTAGACTGAAACTCCAAGAAAAACAGCAAAACACACTGTATATTATTTTTTATGTTATTGTGTTTTTACTTTTTACAATGGGTGTCAAGATTCAGAGCAAATATTATAAAATTATGCACTTGTAATTAGTGTAGTGAGCATTTCTCTATTTACTCAGTAGACCGTCTTATTTTTACTTCTGTCTGTAAGTTTTAAAATTTGCAAGTTCATTCTAAATGGTCAAACTAAATAAATCAATTTAAGCGTGGGATTGAAAAATAAATGTTTCAGAATAAAAAAACCTCACACAGGTGTGCACGTACACACACACACACCCACACACACAAAAAGTAATGACAAAAATTTAATGTTGGGTTGCCTAGAGCACAATGACAGTGCCTGAAACAACGGCAATAAAAATAAATTAAATCCTGCAGGAAATGAGATACTGGGCAAATAAAATAATTGGGATTGCACTGAATGAACTGGACTCATTTAAAACACTGTCTCCTTATGAAGCCCAGTCTTGAAGGAGCGTAATTCATGAATGTTGATCCTGTTAACCAAAGCTCTTAGATGGTAGGAAAATCACACACAAATTAACATTTACATAAGGATTTAACGAAATCAACTTCTTTCGGTGGTGCAGTGTCTTTTAGGATGACAGTGTACCTGACAATGAACCATGAGGGTTTGAATGACAGGACAGCCAACAGCTAGAATAGTGAAACTCAACTATGTTTTAATGAAAATCTATGCGCAACCTCTAAGACAGAGCCAAATATTTGGAATGTCAACCAAATATTAAATTATTGTCCAATCAGATGACCTTGTAAAGGTCCTTTAACACAACACAGTCAAGATGTCCACCATGAGCTCTGGTTGGTGAGATGCATATGATTTCTGATGATGCAAAATATGTGTGTGCCAACATCATTGCTGAGTTACTGAAAATGTATACAATAAACTGCTGTCTGATTTTAATCTGTGTCTTTATAGCATCAGCTTGGTTCAAAATTATCCAATTTACATTACATGGCGTTACATGGTCCTAATATACAGTTTCTTACTCTGCTGCTCGCAGATGGAAGGAACAGCAATTCACCCTTTATAACGTACTAATGTCATACTAATTAAGGACAGGGTGAACAAAACTGTCTACACGCATTGCAACAGCTAATTTGCTAGACACCCGAGGACAGCAAAAAGAACTTGTAAACGCAACAATGGCATAGCTATTATCACCTTTTAAAAGCATCTATGGAGTTTATACCCCTGTGTACATAATACACAATCCTACCCAGGGTTTCCTGTTATTCCCCAAATCTACATTGCTGGTGCTTCAATAAACCCAGCATTTATACCTACAAAAGGCAGAGAAAAAGAATGCTGGCTAACACAGATGAAACAAATGCAGGATTTAAAACACTGCAGTTAAATATGTAACTTTAAAAGAAAGAAATAGTGCCTGCAGTGGAAAAAAAATTCTTGATGAGAACAGAGGCACTGAATTAAAATGGAAAGGTTATAGTCCAGAAAAGAATAAATAAGCATCAGCTTCAAGTTACTATGAACAGAGAAGCTACAGAGTTTAGTGAATATTCTTTGGGAGTTTTTGGCCACGAGCAACATCGTTTACTTATAAGCAGTTGTGTAATCCTTTGCTGTTACAAAACAATATATTAGAGCTGCTTTAAAGTCATGCCTCAAAAGAGTCCATGATGTCAAATTGAAGTATCACTGGTATTTAATAATCTTCCAATAATTTTTCCCCTCTACTCTCTCAGGGTCATACAATTTAATCTCTCTTATGTTGCCATATTTTTGCCATTGCACTAAAGCTAAATATAGTTTGATAACAGCTGAATACTAAAGACAGAATACATCTTTGGAGATAAAAGAAAAAGATCCCTACTGAAATGCAGAAATGATTTCATGCTAATGTTTCCATTATTTTATCAATGGCAAATGTAGAAACCTAAATGACTGCACCACAAAAGCAGCAGAGACAAAGAAGTGAATAAAGTAGATCTACGTTTCAATGATCTGATGGGGCTTATCAAATGATTGAGGAGTATATTCTCTGCAGAGTACTGAGCACCAGTATGCGTCACGGCAGCCTGAGCCCGGTCGATAGCTCATCATTCCCCGTCATTTGGGACGGTAAATCTGCTGTACGACTGAGCTGAGATTGGAGGGCAACAATGGCAGTCCTCTCAGTAAGGACAGTTCAAAAGACACTTCACACTATCAGCACACATTCAGAGAGCAGTTTGAATACCCAACTCCTGCTTTCATGCGGAATGGGAGTTCAAATGGAGAGCAGAGTAGAGTTTTTTTTTTTTATTTCAGTATTTAATGAGGGAATCTGGTGGAAATTCAGCTGCTTGCGTTTGGCAATCAGAGACAAAATAAAACTCAGTTTCACCACTGGGTTTTAAAATGAAAGCTTCCACCAAAATAAACATCTCCTTCCAGCTTTAAACATTGCACTCTTCACACCCCACATGCATAACTGAATGTCGACACACGCCGACAGATGGCCCATTATAGCTGAACATCTCCAGAGATTTGGAACATCACAAGGGCCACAGCAAAATAGGAAAAAAGCTATTTTATTTACACAAACTTGACCAGAAAAAAACATCTTTATATGTCCCTGTCTGTATTTTGTTAAGTTCCACTACATTACCCCAAACTGACGTAGTGAGGAAGTGCACTGATTGTTTCAAGTGGCTGGTATGGCTTTTTGGTCGCCTCTGCTCTATTTCAGCCCTACCTGGGAGGTGACTCACTATCAGATTGTGGCTTCAGAAAAACACAAGCTTAAACCTTTTTTTTAAAAAAAAAAAAAAAAAAAAAGATTTGCTTGAGAAATTGAGGTACTGTAAAAGATGTAGTTTATTTAATTGTTTGTGAATTTCTTTCTGTATACGTGTTGACATTAACCATTATCAAGGTGTCCCAACCATTCTTTCACTGGTTTGTCATGCAAAGGCAACACATTTGAATAAATTCAAAATATCAGCCAAATGAGTCTGAGGATGGGGTTTAATTCCAGTTCACTCAGCTTTAGCCACTTCCTGATTATATGATTATACTGGGGATACACAAAACAGTGAGCAAATAGGAAAGTTATGAAGTTAAAAAAGGACTATAAGAATATAATTTATTAACAGAAGGGCTTGAAAACTGCAGTGAAGTGTGACGCATTTTAGATTTCAAGTCACATCAGGTCACAAGGATCATCGCTTTATAGTTACTAAGCTGAAACCCCTCCAAGCAACAATGACATTGTAAAGCATTAGAGTCTGTGTGGCAGTGAACCAGGGGCCGTGTTCCACTATAAACAATCTTTTACAGTAAGAAGCGCCAGATTTACACAAGGAAAAGTGAGCCCACACTCCAGAGTCATGCCCACGCCTGCACTCTGAGCTTCTTGCTAACAGAGAGATACATTGTATCATCTACATTTTTAGAGCAGTTTTCCTACTTTCAGAAATAGCAACAGCAATTCCATTCGGAGACACCAGGGACATGCTGTAATAGATGGAAAAAAGCTATTATGCAGCAAGGATTCCCCCACTCCACCCTTCTCCGACCTTCGCCACCCTCGGTTTCCAACCAAGGTCACAGTCTGGGGTGAAGCAGCAGAGGCAGCTTTGATGGATAGTTTTGTTTCCAATTCGGCAGAAGTACTGCGCCTGTTCCCTCACTGAAACCCTATCAACACTGGGTGGAAAAGCTGGTAATACACAAGTTTCCACACGAAAAGGGACTGCAAACTGGGTTGAGCAGAGTTCTAACAGGGGAATAAAGCTGCCTAAGACTAATAGAGTGGTCTATTAGGGGCAATTTCCTGGCCATTGTCCAATTAGGGTCTTGTTTATAGAACTTTGTTATTTTTTAAATTCAGAACTTTGTGTCAGTTTTAGTGTCTGATGTTCTGTTTGTTTTTGTCCTTGTTTTTGTTGATGCTGCTCTTTATGGCCTTTTTAATTGCTGTTCGGGGATAAATTAAGTGTTTGAATTGAATTGAATTGAACTGAACTGAGAATCCCATAAGTGTTCATTTTAGAATCGAGACAGAGAATCAACATACTGAGAGTCACTGGCATTGTAAGTCACTACATTGTACTTACAAAGGAGACGCAGGCAGCTAACAGCAGGATCCTGACCAGAAGGTCTTCAAACTGCTCCACCACCAGCTCCCATAGGGACTTTCCTGAAATATGCAAATACATGTCACACATCTTAATGCTTTACACTTGAGTTAAAGTTTGAGCCTTTCAGTGTCAAGGTTTTAAAGTGTGTCCTTATGCTTAAGGGTGGAATGGATCTGCAAGACCTATTGACATTAGCTCTTCAATAATGACAGGCAGCTGTAAAGCAAGACCATAACTGTATTTACAGAGGAATTGTGGTGTGTGTCCATGGGTGGAAAGCTGCTGTAGTGTACACTTGCAAAGTTTACAGAAAAGAAAAGATCCAGACTCAAGACACACAATCAGGTAGTAAAGGGAGGAAGATTGCAGCTCATCAGAAAAATCAATATTTACCTTCTTCAGCTGGGAGCTCTGTGGATGTCACACCATGCCGGTTGGAGAGGAATATAATTGGCCAGTTCAGAGAGAGTCGAGTGGGTGTAGAGGGCGGGGTTGTGGGGTGGAGGAGAAAGACAAAGAACAGTTAATACATTTGATTAACTCGGCCTGACTTAAGATGCACGGACAAATACAAATGGCTGCGCTTGGTTATGATGATTAAAAGCTCCACGCAGTAAGGCACAACAGCAACACTGTCGTTTTTCAAGTTACAAAGAATTAGTCTGTAGTAACATTGTTACTGATGTGAATAACCATGAAATCCAACTCCAGGATTTATTCATGGATGCTCACCTCAAGATGTTTCAAGTTCCACCTTTAGTATACTGAGTGTAGCTAAAGGCATCCAGTATCAACTCAACTTTCAGAAAACATTAATTTATTAATGTTTATCATCTTGGGCCCCTTAACACTCAGTTAATCATGCTTGCTTGACTACCAAAGGTTGGATGTCCCTTAATTTTCTCCACCTCAACTCTGATAAAAAAGAAAATTTTTCTGATTGGACTTTGCCACTTTGTTCCATTTTACTATAATATAAAACCTACCACTAAGATCCTTTTTATCGTTTATGATAACCAAATGACCAGCAATTTACAAAGCTTGTCCAGTCCTGTTTTGCTAGAGAATATCTAAAACCTTGTCCAATATATCTTTAACTATGAATTCAGACTAAGCCAAAGTAACATTTCCCTCCTGGGAGATTTCAAGGCATTCCCAGGCCAGATGAGATATGTAATCCCTTCAGTGAGTTCTGGGTCCACCCTCAAGTCGCCTTCCAATTGGAGATGCCCAGAAAACCTCCAAAGGAAAGCATGCAGGAGGCATCCTAATCAAACACCTGATTCACTTCAGCTGAGTCCTTTCAAAACAAAGAAACAGTGACTCCACTCAAAGCTCTCTGTGGATGTCCAAACTCATTTTCATAACTCTATAACTGAATCTAGTCGCATTGTGGAGGAAACCCATTTCAATTTGTATCCACAATCTCATTCTTCCACTCACTTCCCAGAGCTCATGACCATAGGTGACTGTTGGAATGTTTATCTGGTAAATCAAGAGCTTTGCTTTCTGGCTCAGGTCTCTCTTTATCACAACAGCATGATGCAATGCCTGCCTAAATGCTGATGCGGCACCGGTCCATCTGTCTATTGCTCTACTCTCCCATCACACAAACAACATCCCAAGATGCTTTAATGCCTTCACTTCAAGCAGAGGGAGCAACCCACCAGTTTCCATCACAGAACTATGGCCTCAGGCTTGTATGTGTCAACTCTCATCCCAGTTGACCAGTGGAAACAGATCATCTCTAAAAAGCACTGATGCAACTGTGAGGTTCCCTAACTAGGTCTCACACACCTCACTCCAGCTGCACCAAGACCAGGATCCAAAGGAAGCGTGTATGGCTTTGTGGCAAGAATCCAAACATAGCTCTCACTTTGGTTGTACAGGGACAGGGTGACTCGTAACAACAGCTTCGGTGTCCGATAACCCCCCCAGCACCCCTCAAAGGGTTTCCCAGCAGAGACAGTTGTAGGCTTTCTCTATGTCCACAAAACACGTGTGGACTAGATGGTAAAACTTTGACGATCTTCTCAGTAACTCAAGAATAGTTCACTGTTCCACATCAAGGATGGATCGCAGTGCTCCATACTGACACTGAGGTTTGTCGATGGGTGAGAAACTCTTTTCCAGTACCCTGGAATAAACTTTTCCAGGAAGGCAGAGCAGTGTCATACCCACATAATTGGATCACTCCTCTGTAGATCATTTTAATTCTCTGTATTAACCTACTCTAAATTAATTATGGTCAGTTGCCAGGTTACTAACAGGAAGTAGCCATCAGTACCACATTACTCCTGCTCCTGCATCCCTCCACTAGAAAAGTTAGAATAAATAACATGATTACATATAGGACACGGTATGACTTACCCCCAGTAACATTTTTTAATTTCTTTGTTTCTCACATCACTTTTCAACCACTATGATTCTTAAGTCTCGTCTATTTATCCAACTCTTGCTTCAACTGCAAAACAAAAGGTAGTCACTTATTTTATGTTTTAGTCCTAACTTTTTGAAATTTTTGTCATTCAGTCACATTTGCAGTATCTTTAGCCTGATTTTAGTGGCTTGTAAAAAACAGTGAACCTTTTTAAATACTTCCATCCATGTCTTTTGTTTTGTTACATCTCCCAGTGTTTCATTTTGTCATTTATTCTTACTTAGTTTTTACTGTTTTGATATGTTTTGTGTGTGAAACATTTTGAGTGCTTATTCTTATTTTTATTTTGTTTTGTTTACTGTGTGTGAAAAAATGGAATTATGTTAGAAAATGCTAAATAAATGATGCTTAAATTGTTTGCATGATACAGTCTTACAATACGCACGAACAAACCAAAAATCAGTAAAAGGAATAAATATTCACTGGTTCGGGATTATTGGATGTGAGAATTTGGGGCTTTTTTCTGCAACTGTAAGTTGAATTTTTCTGGACTGACTGGAGACCTAATTAGAGATGTGGAAATTTGTGATAAACATTTTGTAATGTTTTTTCCCTTTTCACCAGAGTTACTCACATTTTTAATCAAATGAGAAATAATCAAAAGATTTAACAATAATGACAATAATCTATAATCCCAGCTCTTTGAAAAAAGGTAACCTTTATTCTAGACATCATCTGTACAGGAAACACTTTTTCTTTATCAGAGCTGCTGTGGTGTCATTGACATTCATGGTGCAGCCTCAGCCTCTAAACTGTTGGAGTTTACTTCAGTGCAGATTCTGTCTACTGCATTTACTCTGCTTCTTTGCATCAGAATGTGAGATGTGAGTAGGATCCCACAAAAACAAACCCAAGAATTCCAACACATTCATCTTTTCTTTCATATCACTCTTGTCACTTTCTATCTTTCTTTCAAAAGGGAAAGTTGCAAGATTTTTTTGCTTTGTTTTTTGGCATTTTGAGACTGGCTGAGCATTTTATCCACTCTGATCCGAACACCCACCACACTCATGAGTCACTGGTGTGAGTAGAAAACACATCAGTCATGTTCTAAAAACATTCCAAATGACAAGTACTGTTGATCAGTGTCACCACAATGATACATAGACAAGCTTAGTCACTGCATTTGTCAGGTTCTCATCAAGTCCAACGCAAAGTTATGACTGAACAGGTCAATGTAACAAATAACATCCATCACATCTGAAGAACTTGATTGAGTGTTGTTAACATCAGTCTGATTGGCTTGGTTTCTGCTTGATTATGTGCATATGTCTGAGATTCAACTTTCATCATGATATATTTTTGGAGAAACGATGGGATTTCATACGACCCAAAACTGGAAGAAACACGAGTCTCAACTGCAGAATAATATCTTTACAGCACTATTATTCTTTAATCCATGCTTTCTCAGAAAAGCTTATTATACAGTAAATACAGTAAGTAAAAGCTTGAATTACAGCATTCATTACAGAATGGTTGTGGAAAAGCAGCTATATTTAGCAGGCAGTGGGCTGGTTGCCCTAAATGACAGCAGTATTCTCCTTTTGAGCGGTGGAAACCTCGTGTTTCTCTGCATGTTTTGACCACACTGTACAGCACGAGTATCAAACGTGACCCTGTGTAGGCAGGGGCTGGAAAGAGGGAGGGCCATGACGTGAGCCCGCAGCCTCCATCCAAAAACAAAAATACTGCGGCCACTTATGTGCCACTAGTGGAAACAGAAATAATATGATTTATCAAGTCATTTCAGAATAAAACGCATTTTTTTGGTGGTCATTAGACTGAAAAAGCAATTTGTGAATTTCTTAGTGTTTTCCCAATAAAATTAAACATTTGATTATTTCAGGAGGAATAACTTTCACAAGTTGATTTAATAAGTTGAGGGTGACGATTCTTACAGTTCAAGCAAGATGTTGTGGAAATTCAACAAACTGATGTAAACTAAAACTTTTATGTAGGTAGGTACCTAACTGACCCCGAGGGAAATTCAAGAAACCAGCAGCATATTAAACATACAGAATATAGTAAGAGCAACTTTCCATTTGAGTTATTTATTGCAGTAAACCGTAAGCATGCAATCAGGACTTGGGCCTTCCAGAAACAGGAGGCAAAGGTATAAAGTCACATTTAATCTTATAACAAAGTTTGTCACTCTTATGTCCTCCCAGCAGATGGAAACAAGGGGGGGGGGTGTCAGTTTCTAATGACCGTGGTTGACTCTTCCACTAACAAGGCACTCCGACGTCTCAACTTAGCTCTTTGCGTGGGCCTTCAATAGACAAGATAAGGCCTCCTGTACACTCCAAGGCATCAGGGTCAAGCTTGCCTCCTCAGTACAAACAGGAGTGGATGAGAGACAAGCCAATTCACATTAGAGAGCACACAGATAACACATAAAATATGCAAAGGAATAACACCTGATACCTTGCATCAGCAGAAACTGTAACAAAGCCAGTAGAATATAGTGTTCCTATCACACACGTTTTAAGAGCAGATAAGTTCTTACATGGGCATTAAAACCCAACATTAACTCTGCATAATCTATTAGAAAACAACCTTCTTGGGGAGACTGACCCTTGTGCAGAGGTTGTGCCTCTGGTCCACTAAAGATGGTCCTCAGCCCGTGTAATAATAGCTGTTGAGTCATTGTGAATAGCTTTTCAAACTTGCTGTCGAGAGCATTTTTAGAGTTCAGGTTGGACACGGTTGAACTCACGGGGGACTTTTGGCTGCACTCTGCCAGCAGCAGCAGAAATGTAGAGAAGTGGGTTTCACTGTTTTCCATGCTTCACCCGTCTGACATGAGCCTGTTTCCCCATTACTGTGCCTCTCTGGTTGTATAATGTTTTATGGCAGATAGGCTGGCTGGGACTCGAGTGCTGGAGACAAAGACGGACTGACTGAAAGGACAAGACAGAAGAGAGGCTAAGGGGAGGGGGTTGACGACAGGGAAAAAGCTGGAGGTGTTGAATGGGGTTCCCCGGCTTCCCCCTGCCAAGGATTCCCTCCCAGTCATCTGGGCTGTGTCAACCCGAGGCTTGCCCAGGCACATTCCTGAATACTGACTTCACCTCTCTCTCTCTCGCTCTCTCTCTCTCTAGGTCCCCACAGCTCCCTTCCACCTCCCTCTCCCGACCCAGACAATGAATAAAAGAGGTTGTTTACGCACGGCAAAAAGCGAGCAGTGCCGAGCAGAGGGGAGACACTTCCTGGAGACAGTTGCCAACAACAACAACAACAACAGGGAGATGGTTTATGTGTCCAGAGAGTCAGGAAGCAAAGCAGGAAGCTGTCCATCTAACTATCTGCACTGCAAACAACGTGCTGATAAAGGAGCTCTCAGTGCAAGTCCTTCTCTCTCCTCTTTTTGTACTCAGAGTCCATTAACAAATTACACTCCAGATTATTAACAACCCCAGTAAACAACACATCTGAGTGTGGTTAGGCAGTGTTAACAAGTTGCAGTTCAAGCTGCTTTGTGAAAACTACAAACATGAGAAAGTTTTCAGCAGTTGCCATGGCAACTTTTTTTCATGAAGGCTCCTTGAAAACAAGCATTTCACAAGGTAATGTGCCAGTGTCTGTCAAAACTGACCAAGAATAACTATTATGCAATCAGCAGGGCCTTTATGTGGCACGCTTGACTGCAAGAATCAAAAATCACATGTTCTGATGTGGACCAGCTCATTTCTGGCCACTGCAGGCTGCTAATACACTGTTATCATGAACGGCAGCATGCAGACAAGCTGACACGCCAACATAAACAACCAACAGTCAGTCAGTTGAAGTGTGAACAAGGAGGCACAGGAGCAGTGGGTGTATGCAGGTACAGAAGTAAGACGTGTTGCTTTAGCTCCAGAATCCCTCTCCATACACTTTAAGAAAGTAGAACAGCCTTATAAATACCATGACGGTAACCCCTAATGATAGTTTTAATCTCTTAATGTATTCCCCCACCAGAAAAGGTCTGCATGCATTAACCATTTAAAATGTGAATGATAAATGTACCTCATTCTCGAGCCTAACATTATTATCTCTGCACTGAGAGCACTGCAGTAACTGCAGAAGAGATGTCTGATGTCTGGCAAAGTCAATGATCATTTACGTAAGTGTCAGTAGAGGGCTTATTTCTCTGAAGAAGTCATACACAACCATGTTAAGTGGGCAAAAGTCCACAGTCAGTCAGTTATCTTTAGGCACTCCGATGACCTGTGAGAGCAACTCTTGATATCGGAACAGCAGCAGTGGACCAAAGCCACTAATCACTCCTCAGCTGTATAATGAAACAAGGACATGAAGTCCTCATATGCAGCTTCTCTTCGGTCATTAAAGGTCCAGGAATCTGTCATGTTGGATTAAAGCTGCTCAATCACATAGATCAAACAAGACTAATGACCGTGTTGGTGGCTCTGTGAAGCTAACTGTGAGCTTAATGCCAACATGCTGATATGTGCACAATGAAAATACTGTTATATTTTTTCTAGACATAATATTCATCTTAGTTTAGCATACTAACATATATTGGACTAATTTTGACCACGTTACTAGATGAAAGCCAAGGGATCGACTTTTGCAGCCTTGATTTTGGTATTTGGCAAACACCATGTTGGCCTTTTGAACCTGGATGTGACAAGCAAGGGGTAGATCTGACTGAGAATTTGAAGACACTATACATTATGGTATGGTATCAGCCTGTCAATCACAAAATAGCCCCACCCTAAAACCGACCCTGCTTAATCATCTATTTTACTTTAAATGGGATAATCATTTACAAAATGAACATCATGCTGTATTGAGGAACACTGGAAACTAGTGATTGAGACTATACACTTATGACGAAAATGTATACTGAGGTAATAAATCAGATGACAAGTAGGGTAATTTTCTTATAGATTTATATACAATCGGACATCCTGAGTTACCACCTGCTGGCTTTTAGAAAGAATGCAGGTGTAAGGCACCTCTTACTGGCCTTACTTTTTAGATTCAAAGGCTAGGTCTGGGAAAACAGTCTATCCCTCCATCATTCATTTCAGTCTGTATTTCAGGACTCCCTGATGCATCATGGCCACTGAACTAAGCCAAGCCACTTCAAACTTTAAAGGAATGTCAACAATTGAGGAACTGTTTTCAATTTTTGAATGGCTGGTAATTATATTCGTATGTGCAGATGGGCGACAAATTAAAGGAAAAACTTAAAACATTGACTCCTACAGTGAGGGAGTGCAGTGGCTTCGTTATGCTTTGGGGGGCATTTTTCTGTCTTGGTTTGGGTGCACTTGTCCCCTTACATTGACGAGTCACAGTACAGATGCTCCGAGTGGTTATCTTTATCTAAATAAGAAGCAAGCATCCATAGAACATAAATGGTTACTGACTGGTTTGGTGAAAAATATGTCAATCATATGCTATGGTCGCGGGGGGTGCTGGAGCCTATCCCAGCTGACTTTACAGTCACCAGATCTCAACACTGATAGGAGATTTTAGGTCATTATGTTAGACTGTACTCTCTCCAGTCATCATCAAACCACCAAATGAGGGAATATCTTTTGTAAGAATGATGCTCACCCTCCAGTAGAGTTCAGAGACTCAGAATCAATGCTAAATAGCACTGAAACTATTCTGGTGGCACTTGGTGGTCCAACCCCTTACTAAGATACTTTATGATGGTTTTTTCCTTTCATTCAAATGTTGGAAGCATAGTACAGTTTATAACTAGCCATAATTAATTACAAGAAATAATTGCACCATTCACTTAATTATTTGGAAACAATTGCTACATATTTGAGGGTTTTAGAACTAACTTTGAAATACCAACTCAAAGTGTCTTTGAAGCACCACACCAGAGTGTCAAATTAAATGTAATAGGTCAAAAATGGTTTTAGCCCACAGTAGAGTTTCCAGAACAACACAATGGAGTTGAAGCTACAGTAACATTTTTCTAACTACCATTAAGCAAACTTTTCAAAACTGCTGACACATCCAGACCAACACTCTGAAATGTCTTGCATACTTAACAGAGGAAAGAAATACTGGTTTCATTTTAGTGAGAGGCAAAATACATTAACATGCACAGCAGGAAAAAGGACAACGGTGGAAAAGGAGCGAAAAGGAGCTCAGTACAATTAAAACTATTTAAGCTGCTATGTTTGATTAATTGATCAGTTTGTAATTCTCCTTACGCTGTGAACACAGAGGAATTTCCATCGTCAAAGTTCCATCCAGATAAACTCTTTTGTGGTGTGCATCTCTGAAAGACTGTTGTGTCCGAAGAAGATAATTAGTTTCAAATTGTAGATTTTATCTTTTCTAGCCAATAAAGATGGCAAATAACATGAGACTCAGCTCAGTGGCTGCTGCAGCTGTCGATTGGCTGGACTGTTTCTGACGTTATCAAGCTGTGGTCAGGGAAAAAGAGACTGGATTTTTCCTTTGATTGTTGCTCAGGATAGTGCAAGTTGAAATCAAACTGCAGCATCACTCTCATATTTGTCCTGTGAAAGATCTAGGACATCTACCTATGCATGCGAGTGTCCTATATATTTTACTTTAGTTTTTAAATAAACAACATATCTTAGATCACCGGTTTAGAACCGAGAACCATCATACATGATCCGAGCTGTCAGAGTGAAAGTGCAGATGATCAACGAAGATAAGACATCTGTGTTTATGCAGATACTGTAAATAAATATGGTCTCTGGCTGCGCACATATACTGCTCACTGCACATTAATTTCAAGTTTAAACAAACACTCTAACACGCTCAAAAAGAGCACCTTGCCCCTAATATGCACAGTATGATCAGCTCTGCTGGCAAGTTACAGAGGAAAAGGAAAAGGGCCTGTCAACTGAACAGGACATGCATGAGGTGATTAGCACAGAGCTGATATCTTGTCAGAGCCCAAAGCTTCCTCTTTAAGGTCACTGCTGTGCAAAGAGCCATTTTTTGAACATTTCGACAGGCTAGCAGGATGGCACCCGGCCACCCAGTAGCCAAATGGAGAGGCTGAATGCTGTGAAAAATAGTCAGCAATCCCCCAAACGACAGACTGAAATATCTGTGTTAACACCAAGCTATAAATAGGGTTTATTCGAGGTTTAGAAACCAGAGCGATACTTTCATCCAATCAAATGCCTGATACAGTATAACTTTACAGGTCTGAACCCTAAAGCAACACAACCTAGTCAAAGTATTGAAATTTCAAACTAAATAAGAAAAAAAAAAAAAACATGTACACCAACTGACATGAGCAGATAGTGTGACACAAGCTAAATGTCTAGCATGCACATGTAGAATTAGACTTTCTATTGGCTTGCCAAAATGATATTAAGTTGAGTGATATGCTATATTTTTAACAAACCTTGTGAAAAGGACAAAACTAATAACAACTTGATCCTACAAACAAGTCTGGACTGCGCAGCCGACACAGTTAAACAGTATCTCATTGTTCAGTGTCATGGAGCTCCATTGTTGTACAAAATTATTTAGAATCTCACCAGTGAACCACGGTGTTCTACTGGGCGACATGTGCCAGTAATACAACAAATAAGGACACTGCAGTTTTTTTTGGGACAATTCCACACATGGCATTCTGCTGCCATAAATACTCAATATTGACACTACTAGAGCACCAAATCTGCCGCTGAAAATGCATCCCAATAAATGCATGAGTAAGTAACATCTGCTAAAAACAACAGTGCCCAGCTTTTATACCCTTAAAAATGAAAGTCTACATTTGCGACAGTTTTTAAAAATCGACATTTTCAGATGGAACCTGGAGGTCTGACGCTGTGCACCACAGACAGGCAGAAGATGTATGGAAAGTACTGAGAGATGGACTACCCTGTTTCATTTTGATCTTTTAACAGAATTTGATAAAAATCAAAACCTATATTTCTGTAGCTTTACAATTGAAAAACAGCCATCATATCTTAAAAGATAGCATTATGGTGACATTATATTGAAATTTTCTGTAGGTTAGTCTTTAGGAGTCGCTTTGTGCGTTTTTGCTTTCTTTTTTATGAGCTGGAACTGATAAACATTTGCATTAAAAAATAAAGTTTTCGTGTCATAATTTAGAACACAAACTATAACACAAAATTTACCCTTGCCAGTTTAACAAAACTGTTAAAATGTTAGGATCACACAATTTGCTCTAAACGTCTGATTTACTTTTACACACATCTACAGCTGCACATTTGCTAAAAGCTCACTTCCTTTCTTTAATCTGTTGTTTAGCTAAATTCCTTGTTCATATTCTTGGTCAATAAAGCTAAATCTAATTCTACTTCACCAAGCAGGATGTTCTCATGTGTGGGATGGCAGAAAAGATGTAAACAGAGGGCTTAAGATCCAAACACATGAACTTTTCTAGTATTTACTTATTTTTCCAGATAATAACCAGCCACACATTATTGTACATTCAGCTCATTATCCTGTGCTCAGATCTCCTTCTGACCGCTATTTCCTGAACTTCAATGTATACCACTTAATGTTAATGTACAGCATGTATGCTCTGTGTACACATAGCAGACCCCTTGAAACACAAACACCCTTGAGCATCCATCTCCTCAGTGGACCGGCCTGCTCAGTAGCAGAGCATCTTGGCAGAGTGTTCGAGTGGCGTGACTCAACATCATCTCAGCATGAGAGCATAACGATGACTGACAGATGCAGAGGTGGGAGGGAAGAAGGCAAGACAAGTGACAAGCTTGAACAGGATCACACTTCCTTTGAAGGCAGCTGGGCAGGCACACACAGAGCCCACTAGTACAGGGAAGTGACTCAACACCCCAAGGACTTCAAATTACTTTTAACTCTCTTTTCAGCCCACATAACACCGATACTATTACCACAGTTTAACTCCCGACTGGACAATTTTCAGCGGAGTGCAGGCCGATGGCCCATAATTGAGGAGGCAATGTGTAATCATGAGCATGCCGGTATGAGGGAGGAGGAAGAGCAGGAAACAGTACAACGTCTCTCATATTTCAAACACAGGAGAGAGTAAGTCAGGCCGCTTTCATGTTGAGTTGCACAACAGGAAGAGAAACAACACAGTGAGAGAGATCCCACTAGAGGAAGTTGTAATTAATATTTGTAGTAGAAACTAGAGTGAAGAAAGTGCAGCAACATTTCAGAATTTTGCCAAGGATGGTATCATCTAACAGTAACAGTAGGTAGTCTTTGGATTTCCATTAGGGACGGAAGACAAACACCTTTTTGGTGCCAAAGTTTATTGCATTTTCACTTTTATAAAACAAGTGCACACAGGTCTCTTCATCTAATCAATAAAACGAATCAGCAGAGCCTCAGGTACAGAGTTTGATAATAGAAGAGATGGCTGATCTGGTTGTTTTCATGGCCTTAATTTTATACACATCTAACATTAGACACTGTATCATGATGAGGCAATGCCATGCATTTGTAGGTCGCTTAACCTGAATATGTTGCACAATTGTACTTCGCTCCTGAAGGGTGTGTCAAGTGACATTTTTACAGCCAAAATGTGAAGGCATACAGCTGTGCTGTAATTTTTAAAAAGAAAGAAAGACAGAGAGAGATTTATTTACATCCTTTGATTAATAAATTACACTTGAACATTTTAAAGTCTGAAGGACTTAAATCATAATGGAGGGACTTCTTTTAGATTTTAAATGTTAGAATAGAAGATGAATCAATCAACGTTTTCTGTGAAAAAGGCCATCTTTCCCAGACACTCCTTCACCTGAAAGTCAGTTTCTTTGAAAAATCACTATCAAGAGACCTTACCTTAAATAAATAAATAAAAAAGTTGATTGCTCATGGGGACAATGTGCCCTTTTACTGACACTTTCTAAAAACGAACGCAGTGCACTTTTGAAATAGGGGTTGTGAGTGCACAGGACACAATCACCAAGAACCACAACCTGCTAGAGCACAAAGCTCCTCAGTGCACCCACACAGAGCAAGACTGTGTGTGTGTGTGTGTGTGTGTGTGTGTGTGTGTGTGTGTGTGTGTGTGTGTGTGTGTGTGTGTGTGTGTGTGTGTGTGTGTGTGTGTGTGTGTGTGTGTGTGTGTGTGTGTGTGTGTGTGTGTCTTAGAGAGGCTTGCGACTTCCTCTCTCCTCCACTACATCAGAACCAACTATCACTTCACAATGAAATTGATAAACTGTCTTGTAAATTGAGGTGCTTGCAGTTCTCCACAGTAAATTAGCTGGATGCGTGTGTCTGTGAATGAACTCAGAGAAGTATGCCATAAATGGAAGGTGTGAATAACAGACCAGCTGCCTCCTTTCTCCTTTCAGCGCTACAGAAAAGGCTGCCCAGATGTGGTGGCTAAGCGAACTTTCCAAGATCTCAGAAAGGAATCAAGAACTGTAAGGGGGTTCTCTCTTTAACAGCACATGAAAGTACCAACATGGTGCCACAAAACACTGACATATCTCACCTGTCTTTACATATAAATGCAGCACTGAAAACTAAAAATGTATGCGTTTTCCTAACATCACAAAAAGGAAGAATCCATCCAGAAAAAGTGAAATTAACTATTTGAAGTTGTTCTTCCTAATAAGACAAATTAATGGATACTATAGTCACGTGAATGTTGCCATGTATATCATGAGAGGGAAAAACAAAACCAGGCAAAAATAGGTAACAACATGGTGGTGTCACCCCATTTTTGACCTCCAAATTATCTCTAAAAGTAATGAGGCAAGACACACTCTCATCACATTTTAATTGAGGAGACGACTAACTAAATCAGCCACAGCGAAACTCTTTCATCCACCCCAGAGATCCAGATGCACTGTGAGTGTGTAAACCACTCCAGGCCCACAGACGGGTGTTATGTCTGAGTCAAACATTTCACATCTTTTAGCATGTCAGTGCCCCTTTATGCAGACACTGAGAGCAGCAGATCATCATTTTCACCACACTGAGCTCAGTCCCACAGAGGAGTTCTTGCTTGTGGACACGTTTCAGGTTAATGACGCTGCTGATAATGAGATCCTGCTAACCAGACAGTACGCACAAGTCAGGGAGCAAGGTGAGCATTCCACCTGCAAACTGCTCTGAATGGAAGCTCGCTGGAACTAAACCCCCAAGACTCACATGGAGTCCTTGCCTCATCAACACAGTTTGTGGTTTGTGAGCAGAGGGGAAGGAGCCCTTTAGCTGCAAAGAAATGCACTGAAACAGTAAAACCACTGATGCTGTTTTTAACATTTGTGGCATGTAAAGAAGAAGTGCATAAACCCTGTTGTAGTTAGCTGTTGTTAGCGGAGCCCCAAAATGGAAAAAGGGTATTCCTTCCCTCTGGTGTTTATCTGCAACTTGCTCACACAAAGCAGGAAGTTCACAGCTAAAAGCAAAAGAGATGTTATCTGTGGCAAGACGTTGCTTTTTTCCATGAAGTCATCACAAGCCCCTGGGTAGAGTGGCTGGCTGCAACAAAAGGGCCACTGTTTGACAGGCACAATGTGCCGCTCTGCTCCACAGCTTGGCCACACATGCAAATGACAGGAGAGGAGGGAAAGGTGTGCTGATGTCAGGTCCGACCTGAGCATGAAAATACTCAGTGTGTGTGTGTGTGTGTGTGTGTGTGTAAGTCGCTTCATGATCCACATAACTGAACAGAAATAATACATTCACCTAAAAGGCACTTAAATAGCAGCTTTACATGCTGGTTGTAATCTTTATCACTCCAAAACAGTCCGTTTTAAATAACACAGACACTGCTCTCTGTTATCTTGTAATTTGAACTGCAAAGTATAGGCCACATAAAGCACAACTGTTGAAAGTGAAAACAGGTTGTTCAAGATTTTCTGTTTCATTATCTTCAGCACTTCTTCTTCCACCCCAGTAACCCGCCTGCTCTGTACTTCCTGATCCGTGTATGACAGCCTGGGATGCCTGTCCTCACACAGCTGCACGTACTGTGTCAATACTCAGTCAGGAAGGCTTTGTTTTCGATGAGATACCAGCTTTTTCGGCTGCGCGGAATTGCTGTGTGAGCCACTTGACATAGTTTTAGAGTGGTCCTGACATGAGGACAGCTCGGAGGAGTGACTGAATAAAGAGGAAGCTGCGTTACTTTATGAAATGAGTTTATCTGTATTGCATTTCTCATTTACAGATGCGATTCTTAACTTAAACCGGTGCGGTGTGAGGTGAATGACTCAATGCAGGCATGTGCATCAATGAATGTGCCACTTCTGTTTCCACTGACTGTGCGCCACAGGGAATGTGGTTTCTTTTTACGCGCACGATCTGGCTCAGCTTGAAAGCTAACGGCAGTTGAGGGGTTTCCTGGCAAATGAATCGATGCACACTCTAATACGCACCACTTCTGACTGACAATAAAGAGGGAAATAATGTAGAAAACTACTCACCGTTCGGCCCATATTTTTCCAAACCGACTTTGACCTGCTCCAGAGTCAGGCCGGTGTTTTCGTTCACACTGAAGTTATCTAAAACTTCAGTCGCCGATTTCGTATGCGCATTTTCCATCTTCGTGGAGTGGGCTTAGATAATCAGGTCGAAATGCATGCAGCTAAGTAACATCTACTGTGACAACCTGGAGGTGTGTAGGGGGGTGAATTAGCAGTAATTTCCACCGATGGACGCTGAAGCGGCTCGGTCTTCTCTGTCACCTGTCTGTCCCCCCAGAAAAGCTCCGGATCCGCAGTTCTGACGCTGTCGTCTCACTATTGCTCGACTGCCGTTGCTACTTCATCTCCATCTGAAGGTGTGCTGTGTCTGTGCCGGCGCGGACCGCCTCTCCGCTGTTGTGCACTCCCTCCTGCGCTCCCATTGGCTGCGCATACCTGAGCGCACGGTGCCACTGCCTCCCGCAGCCACTTCAAACATCGGGACACGTGAAGTGTTCAGTGTGGAGCGTCAAGACTTGTACGTCTGTTGTCATGTTTATTCCTCCTGATGGGGGAATTTATCTGTTTGAGTTTAAGTTCAACACAGAGCTGACATGGGGACAAAGTGTGTCTTTCAGGGTCCCATCCAAACAGTGGTTTTAAAGCCCTCAGCACACAGTGCAAACTGCCGCTGTTTATGGCGCAAAGAGTGCGAGTGTTAGTTACGTACAACAATGTGAACAGAACGCAGCCCCGAGGCCAGTTGCATAACGACTATGTTGATCGAGTAAATTAGGTCGGTTTTAGTTTTCCTCTGAAATGCTGCAAGACAAAAACGAGCCGGACTGATTTTCAGATCGTAGCTCCACCCTTCAGGCTGTTTCCACTCAGAAACTGTCCTCACCACAGACGGGAAGCGGACAAAACATGGCCTGTAATTAGATTTTGATAGCAATTCTGCAGAGTCACAAAGGAAATCATATTTCCACGGACAGCATGGCTTTTTGAAATATTGTATTTGTTTCACTCATCACTGAATATCCCCAATTAATTATCCTTCTGACTTTTTAGCTCTTTCAGTAAATGCACAAATAAAGAGTGGAGGAACTTAAAGTCAAAGCTTTGTTTCTACTTTAATCATAATTAGCTGAAATAGTCGAGAATGAGAGAGCAAATATATCTGTTAGATCTGAACCATTAAGACTGCCCAGGCAGTCACACAAGAATGATGACCAGCAGGGACAGCAAAGTTTATTATGTTCTTTTTCCCAGTTATTGCTGTATTTGTGTACTGAACAAAGATACTGAAGTCATGAACAGCAAACAGTCATTGCTAAAGCATGGTATATTTTCTCCGAGCTGCAGGTAATTTCAAACAAGGCGTAGACATTTGTGGAGAAGAGGCTTGATGCTGTAACCATTGGAAGATCAGGGACAGTAACATAAATAGTGAGTTTCTGTTGTGTTTTCTCATGTGTATTGTATTTATTTGCAAGATAAACACTTTTATAAACAGGAAAATGCAATAGGAACAGTTAGCATATACCAAAATAACAAAAAGTAATAGAGTATGGATTGTCAAACAGCAAAATAAATATAGTTTGTGATTGCCTGCTAAGCTGCATTTTGAGCTGTACCAAACAGCAGCTAAGCAGAATGTCTGAAACTCTGACAGCTGTGTTCTCCGTCCTTGCGATGTTGCCAGACTGTTCTCTCAAGGGGACTGGCAAGAGCGTCCTTCTCGAGTCCATTCTTCACTGTGCTGGTACTGAGACACATCCTTTGAGTTCTCAGGACCAAGGTTGAATGCCACTGACTCAGAGGATGTTTGCAGATGCAGGGTCTGAGCTCAGAAAGTCCAGTGAGAGGACAGTTCATCTGCAGGGAAAATGAGCTGAAATACAAAGTGCTTTGACAGAAAAAGCAAAAGTAAGATACCCAGAATTTAGCAACACATAGCAACCTATGTTTGCTAGCAGCATTTAAGAAAACAACAAAACAACAGATGCAAAAATGCAATATGTCAGTCATTATAAATACACACGTGGACAAAATTGTTGGTACCCCTCAGTTAAAGAAGGAAAAACCCACAATTCTCACTGAAATCACTTGAAACTCACAAAAGTAACAATAAATAAAAATTTATTGAAAATTAAATAATCAAAAACAGCCATTACTTTTGAATTGTTGATTAACATAATTATTTAAAAAAACAAACTAATGAAACAGGCCTGGACAAAAATGATGGTACCTCTATAAAAGATTGAAAACTATTTGACCAGAGTGACATGATTAACTCAGGTGTGTCATTTAATTGACATCACAGGTGTTTCCAAACTCATAATCAGTCAGTCTGCCTATTTAAAGGGAGACAAGTAGTCACCCTGCTGTTTGGTGAAAAGGTGTGTACCACACTGAACATGGACAACAGAAAGCGAAGGAGAGAATTGTCCCAGGACATCCGAAAAAAAATTATAGACAAACATCTTAAAGGTAAAGGCTATAAGACCATCTCTAAACAGCTTGAAGTTCCTGTGACAACAGTGGCTCATATTATTCAGAAGTTCAAGACCCACGGGACAGTAGCCAACCTCCCTGGACGTGGCCGCAAGAGGAAAATTGATGACAAATTGAAGAGACGGATCGTTGGAATTGTATCCAAAGAGCCCAGAGCAACCTCCAAAGAAATTAAAGGTGAACTCCAAGGCCAAGGTACATCAGTGTCAGATCGCACCATTCGTCGTTGTTTGAGCCAAAGTGGACTTCATGGGAGACGACCAAGGAGGACACCACTGCTGAAAAAAACTCATAAAAAAGCCAGACTGGAATTTGCAAAAATGCATGTTGACAAGCCACAAAGCTTCTGGGAGAATGTCCTTTGGACAGATGAGACCAAACTGGAGCTTTTTGGTAAGGCACATCAACTCTATGTTCATAGACTCAAAAACCAAGCATACGAAGAAAAGAACACTGTCCCTACGGTGAAACATGGAGGAGGCTCAGTAATGTTTTGGGGCTGCTTTGCTGCATCTGGCACAGGGTGTCTTGAAAGTGTGCAAGGTACGATGAAATCTGAAGACTATCAAGGCATTCTGGAGAGAAATGTGCTGCCTAGTGTCAGAAAGCTTGGTCTCAGTCGCAGGTCATGGGTCTTCCAACAGGACAACGATCCAAAACACACAGCCAAAAACACCCAAGAATGGCTGAGAGAAAAGCGTTGGACTATTCTAAAGTGGCCTTCTATGAGCCCAGATCTGAATCCCATTGAACATATGTGGAAGGAGCTGAAACATGCCATTTGGAGAAGACACCCATCAAACCTGAGACAACTGGAGCTGTTTGCTCATGAGGAGTGGGCCAAAATACCTGTTGACAGCTGCAGAACGCTCATTGACAAATACAGAAATCGTTTAATTGCAGTGATTGCCTCAAAAGGTTGTGCAACAAAATATTAAGTTATGGGTACCATCATTTTTGTCCAGCCCTATTTCATTAGTTTGTTTTTTGAAATAATTACGTTAATCAACAATTCAAAAGTGATGGCTGATTTTGATTATTTAATTTTCAATAAATTTTTATTTATTGTTACTTTTGTGAGTTTCAAGTGATTTCAGTGAGAATTGTGGGTTTTTCCTTCTTTAACTGAGGGGTACCAACAATTTTGTCCACGTGTGTACATACACTATCATTGAAAAGTTTGGGGTCACTTAGAAATGTTGTTATTTTTGAGAGCAAAGCGTTTTTTTCAATGAAACTAAAATTAAATGACTCAGAAATGCAGTCTAGACATTGTTAATGTGATAAATGACTATCGTGGCTGGAAACAGCTGGTTTTTAATGGAATAAAAATCATGGAATAGGGGTACAGAGGAACATTTCCAGCAACCATCACTCCTGTGTTCTAATTCTACATTGTTTTAGCTAGTGGTGTTGAAAGGCTAATTGATGATTAGAAATCTCTTGTGCATTTATGTTAGCACATGAACAAAAGCATGAGTTTTCATGGAAAACATGAAATTGCCTGGGTGACCCCAAACTTTTGAATGGTAGTGTATAAAAGCAATAAAATCTTATTAACTACTAAACATATAAATAAAAAATAAAGAGGTAGCATCATGTAAAAGCCAGTTCATAAAAAATTGGTTTAAAAAAGTGATTTTAAAAAAGGTAATTGATTCTGAAGCCTTAGCTCCTCAGGCAGGTCATTCCAGAGCTCCAGGGTCTGTGATGGCCCCTTTAAATTTCAGATTTTAAGCCTCGGCCTTGAAACAGCCAGAGGGGCCCCACCTAAGGATCTAAAGCTCTGAGATGGCCCCTATGAGGTCGACATTTCTGCTATGTAGCCTGTAACCAGATACAGATGAGCTTTAAAGGTGACCAGTATGATCTTATAGTCATTTCTACAACAAACAGGAGAAGTCAGAACTGAGGTGATGGGATGTTTAAAAAGCAGTAAGAAGCTGAGCTGCTGCATTCTGAAGTGGAATGTGAGAACATCAGTTTTATTTTGGAGGTGACTCTTAACTGATGGAAGCAGGGCTGGACCACTTTTTAGCTCTGTGGCTCAAATAATAAAGTATATTAATGCTGATAATAATGGTCTGTGAATGGTCTGTGAAACACTATAACAATACAATAAAAATGTTCTTAATGCAGTTTTGAATTCAAAAGTTTACCTATGTTAAGTAAAAATACAGATATCTGTCTCCTTGATTGATACATTATTACACATGACATCAGTTGATAATTAACATTAATATTGATGTATATTATAAGTACCATTTTAGTGTTGTAGCTCAAAGTTTTTGTCATTTACTTTATGTACAATTTGGTACACTGGTTCAGGGGTTTCCAACCTACAGCTTGAGGCCCCTTCAGTGGGTCGCAAGATCACAGTGGATCTCAACACCTGAGATGATTAATGAGGCACAAAAGACAAAAACAATTAGACACATCATTTTGTAGTCTCCAGTTGTTGCTTTTTGTGTTATTTAGATTCTCTGACGTCTTGTTAAATATCACTGCTTACAAAATGTGCCATCTAACCCTAACCCTGGCAGCAAAATATTGCCCAAAGCTGTTATATGATAGTTTATCTTCCCCCAGCCGTCACAAGTGTTGCACACTGGTGCTATAATGATTAATTTTTATGAATCCATCGTTTGTGGCAAATAACTTACAGCATTTAACCACTTCCCTTATTTATTTTGCTCCAACTATTTCAACCAGACACACATAAACTTACAGCACAACGCATCAAATTCCATGTGAATCCGGGCATCACTCATATTCTGTCATAATTGGATGCTGCTTGCATCAGAAAAAAGTGCAAGACTGCTCTCTGTGTGCATAGAAAATTATTTTGCATCTCATTTACTAAGACCCTTTGGGGACTTGAACTTCCTGGAAACCTGTTGTTTCCTGGAAAACAGTGAAGGTGACCTCATATAACATGCACAGTGGGTGTGACTGTAACTTACAATTCTCCTGCCCTTTAGTGCCTGTTCTCCCTCGACTGGTATCTCATTGGTTGAACCTGCTGAATGATTCCTCATCAGCCTGCCTCAATCTATTACAAACCTCCATTTACTTCTCACTATTTCCACTGCTTTGACGTGTCTGAATGTGAACCCCTATAAAGTTGGCACTTATGGGGGAAATCAGCAGTTTATTGATGCTATGGCAAAAGCTTAATGAAATTGCCCATTCATGGTCGACTAGGGAGAAATCAGCCAGCTGAGCACAAGCAGGGAAACTGATGTTCCAGATTTCCCTTCCATCACTTTATCCTGAGTGTAAGGTTACTGCAGCATTATCTCCCCACAGTATGCGGACTCTGAAATGGGTCTACTGTTGGAGATCACAGGAGCTGGACTGGGACCTGGTTGGGCACAAAGTATAAAAGGAACAGGGTGCTCCAATTCTGTCCCTGCTCACAGCTGGCCTCTTCTTTCACAGCAAAAAAGTGTATTTATATCTGGAGCTTATGTAACTTCCAGAACTGCCGTCTGGAGGATGGTAGCTGGCTACATGAAGTTCTTGGATGCTAAGTGCCTACAAGTGCCCTCTCGCTTGCTTTATAGGTTCTGTCTTTCCCTCTATTTCAATATTCAAATTCAAAGATTTCTATTTTAAAAAGCAGACCTCACTAGGGCAGAACCCCAGCAGACAATTGAGGCTACATCCACAGGTTCCACTGCCCACTCACATGCACAGTCAGGGAGCGCGACTCTGGTTAGTCATCAGCAGTATCGACTTATGGGACTTATGATATGAAGTTCTTTGTAAACTTGTGTTTGTGTGAGCTAAAACCTTCGCATTAGGCCTGACAGTGACATAAATTTCAAGAGAACCCCTTCAATGCCAAAGTTCTTATGAAAAGGAAATCCCCACCCTGACCCCCCTCTTTGGCTTGCTCCTTCTTTCCCTTCTGTGGCACACACTGGGGGACTGTGCTAGCCTCAGTGCCAGTCACACAACATTTTCCACACAGCACTGTCAGCCTTCCAATACCATTTGCCTTCCCCTTTTGCTTGCAGCATTCATTTGCATGAGGGAAATGAGCCGTGGCCTCCCAAGCATAAAAAAAAGAAATTTCCTTCCCTCCACCTTGCACGTGATGTTTCACAAACCTACTGTACCTCCATTTAAGACAAGGCATGACGTTCTCTGTGTCTGTGGACATGAGAGTTAGATCCAACAGCAAGATTACTTTAAGTTCAACTCAGAAAAACAGTCAGTCTTGATGTTTTTCATGGAGCTCTGCTGCTGGTGCTGCAGACTTGGGAACAAACAGCTGGTGCTGCCATTGACTTTGAATCAAGGAGATGATGGTGATGTGAGTCGCCAATAGTCTGGAGCAGCTGCACCTGACAAGCAGCCTAAGCAGCGAGGCAACCCCACCCAGGCACATCGCCATTAATAAACCTCTCTCCTCTTTCCCCATTCTCCTTCGCCTGTTTCCCGTTCGGGGGTTCTGCGCTTACGTGAGAAAGTCATCATTTTACAGTCTGGTGGAGCAGGATGCTCCGCTGTTTGTCAACCCAAAGAAAAGACGGGGCATGTTTTATGTCTGGGGAGATATGTCTGCCTTAATGCCGTCTTAACACGAGCTGAATATCCATCCATTCTCTATACACCGCTTTATCCTCACTAGGGTTGCAGGGGGTGCTGGATTCTATCCCAGCTGACTCGGACGAAGGCAGGGGACACCCTGGACAGGTCGCCAGTCTGTCGCAGGGCTACATGTACAGACACACAATCACTCTCGCATTCACACCTACGGGCAATTTAGAGTAACCAGTTAACCTCAGCATATTTTTGGACTGTGGGAGGAAGCCGGAGTGCCCGGAGAAAACCCACGCATGCACAGGGAGAACATGCAAACTCCATGCAGAAAGATCCCAGGCCCACCCCGGGACGAACTGAATATTTTAAATCCAATTCTTGAATGATATTTTAAATAGCAGTACAGTGTAAAGAAGACATGAACCTTTAAGAGCATAAGAAAGACTTAGCAACATACTGTATATCTGTGGCATTAAATTCAGAATGGATGCACGGATAACAAAGCACCATCCACTCTTACAGGAACCCGGATACTTTGCACCCAGCTTCTATTTTACGCCACAAAGTAATCACACAAAGTGCAGATCTGACACAGATGCAAAGATTTTAAATGTGAACATGTTCCTTAACAGGGCCTCATAGTAGCGTAGTGGTTAGCACTTTCGCCTCGCAGCAAGAAGATCCCCGGTTCAAGTCCCGGGGTGGGCCTGGGATCTTTCTGCATGGAGTTTGCATGTTCTCCCTGTGCATCCGTGGGTTTTCTCCGGGTACTCCGGCTTCTCCACACAGTCCAAAAACATGCTGAGGTTAATTGGTTACTCTGAATTGTCCGTAGGTGTGAATGTGAGTGTGATTGTTTGTCTGTATATGTAGACCTGCGACAGACTGGCGACCTGTCCAGGGTGTCCCTTGCCTTTGTCCGAGTCAGATGGGATAGGCTCCAGCACCCCCCATGACCATAGTGAGGTTAAAGCGGTGTATAGAGAATGGATGGATGGATGTTCCTTAACAGATTCAGTAAGACATAATTTAACAAGTTGTGGCATTAGTTGCTGATAGGTTATCTATCTATATATCTATCTATATATATATATATATATATACATATATATATATATATACACTGACAGTCATTAAAAACTTTGAGACCATATTTTTCAACATAATTTTTATTTTGAACTGGATTTTCTTCATATGAATCATTTGTTTAGCATATTGGCATACAGAAACAAAAATCTAAAGTTTCAAGAATGATTTTAAAATAAAGAATTTCACAAAAGAAAACGGCACCTGCCAAACACAAAGTCACAACAGTCAATACCGAGTATGGCCTCCATTTGCTTCGATGCAGGCAGCAATCCGTCGGCGCATGCTGTGGACCAGGCTTCAGGCTTCTGATTGTGGGTTGGGAACAGCCCATACGCCTGGCTACATCACTGTAGCTCAAACCGGCCTCCACCATACCCAGTGCCCGGAGACGTTGTTCATGTGATAGACGCGGCATGATGCTGTTCACTGGACTAACAATGGTGGCCTTTTTTGGGCCTTTATATAGCTAGGCCTTCAAAACCCATTCTCAAATTGTGCAGATGCTCACTGAGTATTGCTTGGTGTGTATTTGGTTCACTTTTGCAAAGTGACCAACTAATGTGCAGTGAATCATGACAAAATGACAACTCATCATTATCTCAACTACCAGGGCACTAGATCATCAGTAAATCCACAATGAATAATTACAACCCCCCTACAAGTAGAATTCTGCGTACATTTCTACCTCAAAGTTTCTATTGACTGTCAGTATATATATATATATATGTGTGTGTGTGTGTGTGTGTGTGTGTGTGTGTGTGTGTACATACACACATACATACATACATACATACATACATACATATACATGTTTCTTATCGTAGCATCCACTCTGGCAGGAAACCAGAAATTGAATGAAAAGAAAGAAAAAACACAATTAAGTAACATACTAGTGTAAATACGACATACTATATTACTAAGCTATACATACTATACTATCAGCAGTCAGGCTATTCAATTCAAAATTAAACAGATAAGAACCCTGAAAACTGAATTTCCCTTCGGGGATGAATAAAGTGATTCTATTCTATTCTATTCTATTCTATTCTATTCTATTCTATTCTATTCTACTACGTCGATCTTTCACATGTTGTCCATGGGTTAATGCAGTCTCAAGCTGTTTGTCCAAACAGACATGAAGGATGCACCACAGAGTGCTTTCTAACTCCATTTTCCAATCACAGACTGCATGTGAAAGTATCAACCATGGTGTTACGGTTGTTTTGTGGACTATGATGATCTGATTAACAACCTGATGATACACTGATACATTGCTAAAACAAACCGTGCTTTATTGTCTATTTTGCTCTTAATGGAACCATCATTTACAAAATGAGCATCATGGTGTGTGGAAGGAAACTAGTGATTGGAGACCATAATCTCACCAGGAAAATGTTGACTGCAACAAAATATCGAGTCAGAGATAAATTCAATTTCTCGTGGACTTTCATTCAATCAGACTTCTTTCTGCAACCAAAGGAGGTGCCCTTTGCTTGTTGTTTGAAAAAAAAATGCAAGTTTAAGAGACATCCGTGTTAGTTTTTCTGATCCAGAGGCTACATCCATTTTTATATACAGTCTGTAAATCCAACTGGTACTGAGTCGAGTAATGTGGTTCTAAGGCAATTAATTAGACTTTCTTTAAAGTCATGAAAGGCTTCATACAACTCTAAACATACTTTGATGCTCAGAATCAGTGTTGTATGGATGTGTCTAAATAAAGATCTTTGAAGATTTCCTCGAAAGATATTTTACTTTCAAATAATTGTTTCCCTGAAGTCTACAATCTAACGCTCAACTGATCAACATACAAAAGCGTCATATTACCGCTCCTGGAATACAATCACTTCCTAAAATTCACATTGCATGTTTTTTGAAAAAATTGCCAGACAAACACTGAATACTCACAAAATTAAAATGTCAAAGTAACTCCAAATTTGTTGCATCTGTAAAACGAGACTATACAACCTTTAATAAACAGTAATGCACTGGGACTACAAGAAGAAATAAGATAATGGTACACAGCAAAAATCAGGAAAGTGACGCAGTAATGTCATTTACACAGTAATACAATATTTATCTCAAGCTTGGTAAGACTGGCTGAGATTTGCCACAATAAACTAATGACAAGACCTCTAAATGTGCGTTTTGTAGACTTCCAAGTTTAACTTTTTACTTTTAGGTCTGTACTGTATGTGTTCATATTTCCTTCAACGTTACAATTTCACTCGATTTGACACCGCTAAGTTATTTGAAACCAATCAATCAGATGTGTTCAGAGTTAAGTTTGTCTCTAGTTCCATATATTTTAGTGTTTCGAAGGACACCAGTGACGTTAAAGAGCATTAAACCCCAAGTGCATGTTAAACTCAGTGATTTTAATACAACCGTGGAGGCTGTTTTAGTGTGACTTCTATTAGTCATTTTTGCTCCCTCCAGTATCACCCAAATAAACCATTTGAAATAATCAGAGTGAATATATTGGCCATTATTAATGTTGATATTTGTGTGTGATGTGATTAAACCACACTACCTTTGAAAGCCCACTTTCTACATTTGTCACAATTCATTTTCTCCCCCAAGTCAACATTTTAATACAGCATCTCACACATCATCATCATGATCACCACCATAATCAGGCAGGCAGGCACGCTGTTTGCTGCTCAATCTTTTCTGGACAGGATGAGTCACCATGCAATGACGGGGCTCATCCTGTCAATCAGTCCATCTGTGATGGAATCAAATGCGGCATATGAAGCAATTACCAATGATGTGTGTTTAATAGGCAGCCCAGTGCAGGTCTGTGCTGTGCATTTAGTGCCACACACAGAAACAGATCAAATACCACACTCACAGCTTTTCACCAGCATCAGATCACTTGTTTGTACAAGAAGACATGGTTGATTGTCAAGCACCTGACCTAAAAATCTCAAATTTAACTAGCGATCAGCTTGTGGTAATTACTGTAATGAAGTCATTTTTTACAATGTGAGATTTTGATTATTTTGTGTTTAGTCTTTGTTCGTGAAATATTTCTCACTTTTTGAATGCTGGTCAAACAAGATAGGCAATAAGCAATAAACAGACTTTTTTTGCTGTAGTCCTTTAAAATGGTTTATTACAACGCTTTGGCATCATCAAAGAAGAGGAACTGACATCTATATTACAGGGTCATAATTCTTGCATCTCTGCCTGAGAGCTCAGCCCACTATCCAACCAGCCAACAATCAAATTACTGGCCTCTGAAGCACCATGTTAAATCACCACCAAACAGCTCTGAAAAGACTCTGATCTTTGTACTGCATGTGAATGAAAAAGAGCACAAACAAAGAACCATATATTAGAGGACATACGGACAGGTGACAAAGTAAAGGGATAACCTGAACCCACAGTGAGGAGATCTTGGGGCTTTGCTATGCTGTGGGGAGCTTTTGCTGGTATGGTTTGGTTCCATTGGTCCCAGTAGAGGGAAGAATAACTACAAATTAATGTAAATTCTTTATCTGAAGAGACATTTCTTTCTTAATGGGAGTGGTCTCTTCAAGGATGGCATTCCCATCCACCCCCCAAGGTTCAGTGAATGGTTTGATGAAAATGATGTGAATCAGAAGTTATGGCCTTTACTGTCACCAGGTCCCAACCCAGCTGAACACCTCTGGAGATTTTTTGCCAGTGTGTTGGTCAGTGCTCTACAGCGCCATCATCAAAACACCAAATAAGTGAATATCTTTGGAAGGAAGGTGTTCATCCTTCCAGCAGAGTTAAGAGACTTGGAGAATCAATGCCAAGGAGCACTGAAGCTGTTCAGATTTCACGTGGTCACCTGAAAACTTAATAAGGCATTTTGTCCACCTTTTTTTCTTTACTATGTCTCTAATCTATATTTTAGTCATTTATAGAAACAAAAGAAAGTTTCTTCATTTTCACATAAGGATCAATAGTGTACATGCTCATCTTTGTGAACCTGATAACTGACAATGTTTCCTCTTGTTTTTTGCTCATGAAATCAATGTTTTGTCAGGACACCCAAGGTTGTTAAAATCTTCTCGCCTCTATTGCAACTTACCCTGGGCACATTACATAATGATTAACTGGGAACAAACTCTTCAATCCATAGTTATGAATCTGAGCAGCCTTTACTCTTTATTAGAGGCCAAAACCCCAGAGAATCTAATTTCCTTATGCCATAAAGATGTACAGCTTTGGGGTGATCCCAGAAATGACAAATGGGAGAGTAGCTTTGTGCATGCAAATTTTGTTAACATTGAAATGCTCTTGATTTTTATAGTTGCAATAACCAATCTGAATCCAAACGATGTGAAACCATACTGCATCTGAGCTGAATCTTCCTGAAGCCTTATCAATCACTGTAAGACTACAGAACTGTATATCAACAGTTGCACACATTCAGACACAAGACAAATGGACTGCTGTGCTTCAGAAGCACAATAAGCTGAAATGTCCTCAGGCAAACGAAAGACAACGCTGAATAATGCATGTTGTTGCTATTGTCCTGTGAAGGTGATGGATTGCATTTTGTTTTCTGGATTTGCTCTTGTAGCTTGTCTTCAAGCACACTAATAATAGCAACGATGATCATCAACCTCACAGGGCTCCTTCCATCTCCTCTCCAGCTCTTCAGCATTAGCCAGAGGCTGCCACTTTGACAGGTCATCTACACCAATTAACTCCAGCATGAAACGTTGTCAACAAGCGCAGAGGTTTCAGAACTTTGGGTGTCTGACTTGACATTACAGCGGCTGGTGTAAATATCCAGACAGAACTTGTTCAGAAGTCAGCCTGTGTGCTTTGAAAGGTGTCATCATTTCCATGTCAGGACTGATGGCGATGCCCACCTCTATGATTGGTTATGAAAAGTAAGATTTTCTGTAGTGTCGCTTTGAATAATCACCTCTTTCAGTGTGTTTGTTTCTTGAAAGTCAGTCCTGCTCTGGTGCTGGTCCCCTGCCTGCTCAAATCTTTACTCCACACTGATCGCCACCAAGAACAGACTGTGTCATTAAAGAGAGCCAGGTGCTAGGCCGTTCAGTCCCCCCAAAGGCTTTTATGACCAATGAACACGCTCCTTCGTGTCACATCAGACAGAGCACAACAGTAGCAGAGGCTGTCAGACAGCTCCAATTACCAATCAGTGACCTGGGAGATAGATGGCGTGGTGAGGGAGGAGTAGTCGGAGAGGAGCAGGCAATACAGAAAGTAATCATGTAAGATTCAACTGAGTGAGTGTGCTGAGAGCTGCTGACAATATTTCCACATCAGATCCACTGAAGGTGACTGGAGAGAGTTTAGTTTGCTCTCCCTGCACGTGCCATCCTCTGTCAAATTTGAGCCCTTTCTCTCTTTACTGAAAAACAAGAGAGGAAAACGTTCTCCGTCAATCACATTGATGCCATTCAGATATGGAGTAATTTCTTCTTCTCCCTGAAATATAAAGTCAGTGTATTTTCCATGTCTGTGAGGGTAGTATGATGTAAATTTAACCATCAACCACCATTTGGACATCTCCCAAAGTCCAGTGGATTCTGCCAGACTTGGACATAGGTGCAGCCCATAATTTGTGTTTTTAGAAGCAATGTTACATAGATGATGGTCCACATGCTCATCAGTAGTGTGCATGCATAGAATATGTAAATGTATGTAAATATGACCCTGTATACATGGTCAGATCTATACATATGACCATGTATAGATTTATACATGGTCATATGTATAAATCTATATGTATAAATATGACCATTCTATACATGTGTACATGTATAGAATGGATTCCTCCAAGCAGACTTCAGCATGCTGGGAAAGTGTTATAATAGCAGCAGTTATGTACCCGTGGGAAGGAACAACTTCCAGCTTGGAAGAGTTGGTCCAAGGTGAAAGTCCAAATAAACTGTCACAATTTTTGAATCCCTGAGTACAGAAGAGTAAATTTCAAAAAGTCTGCAAAAGTGCACATGCAGTCCAAAATTTACATCACGAGGGCTGTAATGTGCATGAATGGAGTACGGCCTACTACATTTGTATGGAATGGCAGACTCCCATGGATTAAATATAGTATAAAGCTACAACTGTGCATCCATCAGGTGTCTGTGTGAGGGTCAACAAGAAAGTGGAATAAGTCAGCAACAGGCCTCTCACCCAGAGGGCCAGGGTTTGTGCTGTGACCCTCAATCTGAAGTTTTATTTTTCACTCATTGTTTGTTCAGGTTCAGGCACCAAATCGACATCGTTAGGTGTAGAAAAACATCCTGTTTTTTTTTCTTTGTTTGTTTGTTTTTACCCTTTTACAATGATTCCTACATCTTAGAAGTTTCGTTCAGTTTAGGTATCAAAACTACTTGGTTAGGTTTTGGAAAATAGCACAGTTTAGGTTAAAATATGACATGTTTGAAGCTTCTCCTCCATTTTATGGATTACAATGGTGATAAGTCCCACCTCATGTAATGTCTTACTGGTTGGCTGAAAGGTAAAGTAATACAATAAATGGAAAATATATATTCATTTGAAACATATTTGTGATCTATCATCAAACTTACCTAGCTTCCCTCAAAATGTACTTAAAAATGCAGTTTACTTGTACAAGAAGGTAATTTTGGGGAGAGGAGGGCTGTAACTGCACCTGTTTGTCAACTACTGCTGGTCAAATAGTGTGCAGAAAGGATTTGAATCTTTTGTGCAGTAAAGTTATTTTCTGTGGGTTCAAAACAACAATCAACACATTTCACATTGGTCATTTGATCCATCCATCCATCCATCCTCTATACACCGCTTTATCCTCACTAGGGTCGCGGGGGGTGCTGGAGTCTATCCCAGCTGACTCGGGCGAAGGCAGGGGACACCCTGGACAGGTCGCCAGTCTGTTGCAGGGCTACATATACAGACGAACAATCACACTCGCATTCACACCTACGGGCAATTTAGAGTACTCAATTAACCTCAGCATGTTTTTGGACTGTGGAAGGAAGCCGGAGTGCCCAGAGAAAACCCACGCATGCACAGGGAGAACATGCAAACTCCATGCAGAAAGATCCCAGGCCCACCCCGGGATTCAAACCAGGGATCTTGTTGCTGCAAGGAGAAAGTGCTAACCACTACCCCACTGAGCAGCCTCATTTGATCCATTTCTATCATAAAATATCAGTTACAGGCTCTATAATTTCAACTCATTTTACTGGAAATAGTTGAGTGCAGCCCTGGATTGTACAATAAAAACATTCTCATAGGCTAGCATTTCCTTAAAAGCTGCCAAATCACCATAGCAGATGCTTTACCAAGGTATAGATTAAGTTTACAGCTTATACAAGATGCAAATCAAAGACTTCTTCCTGTAAGATAAGACTCAGGGCTTCTTCACAGACCTCCAGTCACTCACTGCTTGAGCTTCCTAACAAGGAAACAACTCTTATTAGTCTTTCTGCTTTCAAAGTTGCCATGGCAGACAGGGAGTCATCTTGAGCTTGTATCCCAGGGGAGATGTTTCTCTCTCAGTGTCTATGTACCCTGCTCTGCATTAGGGCTGCTGTGTCCAGCGATGACCTCACTCTCCCCTCCCTGACACCGTTTTTAATGAGGGACAGATGGCTCCTTTCTGTCAGCACCTCTTCCATTCATCATCTCATCAGTGTACAGAGTAACAAAGCAAAGCAGAGCAACAGCGACTCAATGACAGAAGCTCTGGCAGCAAAGTGTGCAGCCCTTGATGAAGGAACATCCCTTCACAGTGAAAGTACAGAAGGTGTTGTTTGGTGTGTTCTCGGAGATGGCTTTCAGGACTGACATGACAAGTATTGTCAGGTGGAACAGATGCATAGTAACTCTTGAGTTTAAAGATCAACACTTCCTCTTTTAGAATAAATGTGTGACCTTATTCAAATAGGCCGAGAGAGACACACTTCCTCCCTGTGAGTCCTATCTCCCTGTCAGCAGAGCGCTGCTGCTGTGGAGAGCAAGTTTTATCCCATTTCATGACTGAGCTCCCCTGGGTTTGATTAGATTCTGTGCAACACTGTGAGGATGAGTTTCTCCTGTCAGTTTAGCCCATTGACCTGCAGGAAGTATAAGACACACACTGGAGGATGCACTGTTCACCCTTAAAGGATAGAAAAGGAAGCTTTAATTATTTCTATGGAAGCCTTACAAATTTGACTAATGGAGTTAAGCACTATACTTTCACCAAGCTGTCTGAAGGAGCTACTGTGCAGTGAAAGACATAGTAATAATTTGAGAAACAGTTACAATATATTAATATTAATTTATGTAGTTTCCCCCCTTTCCATATTTCAGTAAATAAGTTACAATGTCAAATATACATATAAAAACACTAATAAAAATGCATCATTAAAATATTAGATATGAAAAAATCCAGAAGCATAGAATATGCAAAAAAATAAAATAAAAAATCCAATTCAAAAATGTAACTCTTACACAGAAGATGTCTTATACTTTACTGGTACATACAACCCAAACTCAGAGGTTTAAAGTGAGCAGAGAGAATCGTTGCTCCTTCGAGGGCTCCATACTCTGCACTTTTATACATCAGGTGCTCTAAACTTCTTTAAGCTGTTAAATAGGAGTAAGACATATTTATGCATAGTCATCCAAAATTGTCACAGGATGCAGAGCCTTCACTTATCAGCTCCTCTGCTGTGGAATCAGCTCCCATTCTGGGTTCAGAAGGCAGACGCACAGTCTACATCTAAGATTAGGCTTAAAACTCTCTGTTTGTACAAAGCTTCGACTTAGGTGTGGTCTGGTGAACCTGAGCAGTCACATAGTTGTGCTGCTATAGGTTTAGATGGGTACAGCCCATGATGCACTGAGTACCTCTCCTCATCTTTCTTGATCGGCATCTTCCATAATTATTGGCAACCCTGGTTAAGATGTGTTCTTTAGCTTCTAATAAATTGAGGGGTTTTTTTTTCTAAATAATATAGGACCACAATGAAAAAAGAGGAAAATTCAACCTTTAATTCAAGTGCATTTATTCAGTGGGGAAAAAAATCACACAATAAGAAATAATTCTTTTACATCAAATCATGTGTTCCACAATTATTAGCACCCCTGATGTCAATACTTTGTACAACCTCCTTTTGCCAACAAAACAGTACCTAATCTTCTCCTATAATACATTTTTTCTTCAATTTTCAGTGTGAGAGTATGCTTCTGCAATAAAAATTGAATTTATTTTAAGTCTTTCAACACGTCTTAACCAGGGGTGCCAATAGCTATGGAGGGCACTGTATAGCACCATTGTATGTCAATAACTTCACTCTCCTGTAGTTTGTGCTTTGTTCTCTCCAGAAGTCTGTCTGGATCTGGAACTTAGTGTTTTTCTGATCTGCAGTCTCACCAACCTTCCCACTGTTCATTGTTTTGTTGCATGTTATTTGCCTGTTTTTGCTCTGCTATCATTTTCTCTCTCATCTTGACCCTCACCCTAACTCGTTGAGGCAGATGGCTGCCCTTTCTGAAAATGGTTCTGTCTGAAGTTTCTTTCATTTTACAGGGAGTTTTTCCCCTACTATGTGAAGTGCACTGAGATGTCTTGTGTTGTGAGCTGGTGCTATATAAATAGAATGAACTGATCTGAAATGAATATAGGCCTAATACGGACTCTGGTCATTTCAAATCTTAGTGTTTTTAGAATTTGTGTATTCTATTACATTGGATTTATTTAAAAATTTTTGCCACCTTACATTTTCCACAGGACATGTGCAGTATCTCTCTGCTGCTAGTTGTTGTGTATACCTATATATATTTGTTTATTTTATTTTACCTTTGTGTCTTTGTATGAGCCATCCTCCTTATGGCTGTTGTTTGAATGTTAGTGGTTGTTTTTTCATGACTAACAACAGCAGCTCTCTGCGCTCACAATTCACTTCAGGCACAATAAAGATAATTTTATTGTCTTCTGCACAGTGAAACATTCAAGGGAGGAAACTTGAAGCAAAACACACTTTGAATAGAGGACGCGTTAAAGTTATTAGAACTTTTGTCTTGGGAGCAGTGCACGTTGGCATTCATTTGTAGTTGGGTTTCTGCAGTTGAGTTATAAAACTAAATACTTTTATTGCACAAATTTGAGGTCCTTGTCATTTGCTGACTCATTTTTTCATGCTACATCATGCTGCTTCACTGCAATTCAAATACTTTTTTTTTTACACTTGTTACTCCACTGCATGTGTTTCTGAAGGTTTTGACAGGCTAAACCTATAAGGAGCTTCTAAAATGTGTTGTTGGTTATAGTCAAGCCCTTATTGACCAAGTTCACACAGTGCTACCTGAGCATTCATCTCTCTATATTTTGCAGTCTACTAGAGTTTTAAATCTGCTGTCTGTGGTGACATTCCTGGACTGGTGCACCAGTAGCAAATTTTTATGTCAATCAGATCAGAAATGGGGAGCAACCATATGGAGACATATTAGGCTGCAGTATTTACAAGTATGGAGGAGGCAGAGAACCCTGGAAGGGTCCAAGACATACTCCAGTTATCTTGTAATGCTGCAAATGAAAAAGGAACTCCATGTTCAGAGATGGAGTACAGTCTATAAAAGGCACAGAACATACAGTCCTGGTCGACATTATTGGCACCCCTGGAATTATTCCAGAAAATACACCATTGCAATTACACTGATACACAAGTGTTTATTTTCTTTATGTGCATTGAAAAAACACAAAAAGCAGCAGAAAAAAGCAAAAATTGACATTATTTTACGCAAAATTCAAAAAATGGGCCTCAACTCTAAATTTGGTTGCAATGCTCACCCTTTGGAAGAAATAACTGAAACCAATTGCTTCCTATACCCATCAACAAACTTCTAACACCTCTCAAATACAATTTTGGACCACTCTTCTTTTGTAAACTGCTCCAGGTCTCTCAGATTTGAAGGGTGTCTTCTTGCAACAGCAATTTTCAGATCTCTCCATAGGTGTTCAATGGGATTTAGATCCGGACTCACCGCTGGCCACTTCAGAACTCTTCAGCGCTTTGTTTCCAACCATTTCTTGGTGCAATTTCAGGTATGTTTTGGGTCATTGTCCTCCTGGAACTCCCATGACATCTGATGCAGACCCAGCTTTCTGACATTAAGCCCTACATTATGACCCAAATTATTTTGATAGTCTCCAGATTTTATGATTCCTTGCACACCATCAAGGCACCCAGTGCTAGAGGCTGCAGAACAACCTCAAAACATCTTTGAACCTCCACCATGTTGGACTGGAGGTACTGTGTTCTTTTCCTTGTAGGCTCATTCTGTTTTCTGCAAACAGCAGAATGACGTGCTTTTCCAAAAAGCTCTACCTTATTCTCATCTATCCACAAAACATTCTCCCAGAAGGATTTAGGCTTACTCAGGTACATTTTTGCAAACTCCAGTGTGGCTTTTTTATGTCTCTTTGTCAGCAGTGGGGTTCTCCTCGGTCTCCTGCCATAGAGCTTCTTCTCATTCAAATGACGACATATGGTCCGAGCTGACACTTTTACACCCTGAGTCTGCAGGACAGCCTAAATTTGTGTGGAAGTTGACTGAGGATGTTTAGCCACTATTCAAACTATCCTACGCTGCATTCTGTCATCAGTTGTTCTCTTCTGTCACCGTCCAGGGAGATTAGCCACAGTTCCATGGGTTATAAACTTCTTGATTATAATACTCACAGCGGACAAAAGAACTTCAAGATCTCTGGAGATGGTGTTGTAACCTTAAGATTGTTCATATTTTTCCACAGTCCTCAGACACTTCTGAGCTCTTCTTTCTCTTCTCCATGCTTGGTGTGACACACATAGACACACAACGCAAAGGTTGAGTCAACTTTTATACATTCTAGCTGCCTTCAGATGGGATTTCTGTATTGCCAGCACCTGTTACTTGCCACAGGTGAGTTTAAACAAGCATCACATGTTTAAAGTAAAATGATTTACCCACAGTTTTCAAAGGATGCCGATAATTTTGTCCGGTCCATTTTTGGAGTTTTGTGTAAAATTAGGTCAATTTTGGCCTTTTTCTTCTACTTTTTTTGTGTTTTTCCAATGCACATGAAGGAAATAAACACGTGTATACCAAAAACATTTGTAATTGCAACTATTTCTGGAAGAAATAGTGTATTTTCTGGAAAAAAATCCAGGGGTGCCAATAATGTTGACCAGGTATGTAAACATGTGTTTTTTCATTACTCTCACTGCTAGAAGGGGGAGACAAAAAGTTCATCACATTGTCATGCCACTGCCGGTTTACATCACTTACATCACATCAAACAGAAATACCAACATTTAACATGCTGCAACTTCAGAAATGTGATAATTTGTAGCTTTTTCTTTAAATATTTTAGTGTTGACTGTTGGCTGAACTAAACAAAAATGTAAAGATATCACTTTGGGCTGTTGGTAACAAAAAAATCTGTCAATGTAAACAGGACATTAGTCCAGAGTGTAAATAATCACTAGCTGCAGGAGGACAGTATCCAGGTCTTAGAGTGGCCAGCTCAATCCCTGGACATGAGTCCCATTGAAAATCTGAGGTGGATTATCAAAAGGTCTGTTTCAAAGTGTAAACCAAAGACTGTAGATGAACTAAAAGCAGTAATTCAAGTAGAATAGGACAAAATTATACCTGAACAGTGTGAAAGGCTCATGGGGAACATGCCAGTCAGAAGCAGAGCTTCACTGCATGCTAATGGCAGGACTACTAAATATGAATTTGATGATGTGATGGTTTATTTATTTTTGTTCAGTTTTGAACACATTCTGTTATTTGTTGACTTTGACACCAACAATGTTGAGAACTGACATAATTGACATGGTTACATGAAGTTTTTTAATTTGGAATTATTAATTCGGAATTAGCTAATTCGGAATTAAAGTTTTGTGCTTCGCATTTACAAAGAAATATTAATTCCGAATTAAGGTTTACATGGACCGCACATTTGGGCGTTGGAAAGGATTCTGATTGGACAGGGAGTGGATGTGACGTATCCCTGTTTACTGAAAGGAAACAAACTCCATTTTCCCCATCAACATGGAGGAAAAAACTAAAAAGCACGCTTTTCGCTAAACTTTTTATTGTCGATTTGAAACAGCAACTCAACAATGGCGTACTACTTCTGTTGCGTCAGTAAGGTTGCAGAACGTGCACGTCGATACATTGCTAGGTAAGGAGCCAAGCATGCGCAGAATGACCAGAATCAACTAAAGCGGAATTAACTGTACACATGAATAGAACGTACACAGGAATTAGTTTATTCGGAATGAACATTGGAATAAACCAGGTAGTTTATTCGAAATTAACTTTTTAATTCGGAATTAAGTGTTTACAAGGAGATTTTAAAGTGGAATTAACTTTAATTCTGAATTTAAAAGGAAATAAAGGTCTCATGTAAACGTACTGATTGAAACTGTCAAGAATTCAGTTTTGTTAATTTTTCTTGTAAACAATAAACAAAATTAACAAAAACTTTTTATATGTTTGTGTCTGTCTAATACAGCCACACCTTCTGAAAAAGATTTTTCCACAAATATTTGCTGATAATATTTGAGACTGTGTAAAATTTTAAGGGTGTCTGAAAAACAGTTTTCACCACTATATATGTACCCTAACCCTAACTCTCTTGGTCTCTACCAAGACCTGGAGGAAATGTCTGCAACTTTTTATCAGTTAAAGTGCTCCATCATGTTCACCTGGTAGTCACTAATTTTGTCAGTCTGAAATCTAGTGTTGGTTGGGTGTTGAGAGTTTTTAGTTTCTTGCTGACAGCTGCCTTCTGCTGCAAAAAACTATGACACCAGAACAGAAAAAGATAATCCAGACAGTGAAGCTGAGTGCCCAAAAATTGAAACAATTAACTGAAAGTCACTCTGAAAAATCAGTCAGGTGAAAAGTCACTATTAGCAGTGATATTCATAATACACATAGCATTTGTTAAAATGTTTGATAAAAAATGAAATATAGCTTCTTTCTAAACATTATACAGCTAAAGCATCAATATTCAAACACAACAGTAACAAATTCAAAACCACAGCTTAAATTTAGTCGGATGTATTTAAAAGGACACACAGCATTGTCTCAACTACATTCAGACAAAAGTGCTGTTTTTTTCCTAGTTTTCTAGCAAACAAATCTGAAAGATAGAACTGCTCAAATAATCCTACAGTTAGATCCTAAACTAATAAATATCAACATGGAAAGATGTCAAACAACAGCAGATGTCTTTTCATCCACCCCAGACACTATAGCACTGACTTTAAACCACACTTGTGAGGTTTGTGCGCTGCCAGCCATGGCTACAGAGTTACACAGCAAAGGAAAGAATAACAGGAAGGGGAGGAGTGAGACTTGGAGGCAGGTGCATCCAAGATGTGTTCCATTCTCACAATAGACATGAAAACAGCGGCTGTAGAAAGTACAGAACAGTCTAGTGCAGTTAGGCTAATTCTTCACAATAGCTGGACTCCAGAAAAATACTGAAGTGAACTGAAGAGTTCTTCATATAAAGAACAGGCAGATTTAAAAAAAAAAAAAAAAAAACTACTGGAAAAGAGAGGCTCAAGAAATGCTGTCTGCTTAATATACATAGAAAAACCATAAATAAAAATCCTATCACGGATTTGGAACAAACAGGCATCATTTCAAAATTTTGAGAGAAACTTTAAAAATCCAGATTGAAAGAGAGCAGAAAGCCATGATAACAGAATGTACTGTCAACAAATGAAACCTAATGATTTTTAATGAATGAAAACAACCTGACCAAAATGCTGTGAGAAGTCAAGACAATGAGTTCCTGATTTCTTAAAAGTCACATAAAGGACATATATGTATGTCAGTTTCCCTTTGAGCATTCTTATGCTGAAAACATGTTAAAATGAAATGGTCACTGTTTAAAACAGGCTGCTTTTTAAAATGTACAGTGGGTACGGAAAGTAATCAGACCCCTTGAAAATTTTCACTCTCTGTGTTATTGCAGCCATTTGCCAAAATCAAAAAAGTTCATTTTATTTCTCATTAATGTACACTCAGCACCACATCTTGACAGAAAAAACTGAAATGTAGAAATTTTTACAAATTTATTCAAAAATAAAATCTGAAATATCACATGGTCAGAAGTATTCAGACCCTGTGCTCAGTATTGAGTAGAAGCACCCTTTTCAGCTAGTACAGCCATGAGTCTTCTTGGGAATAGCACAAGTTTTTCACACCTGGATTTGGGGATCCTCTGCCATTCTTCCTTGCAGATCCTCTCCAGTTCTGTCAGGTTGGATGGTGAACGTTGGTGGACAGACATTTTGAGGTCTCTCCAGAGATGCTCAATTGGGTTTAGGTCAGGGCTCTGGCTGGGCCAGTCAAGAACGGTCACAGAGTTGTTCTGAAGCCACTCCTTTGTTATTTTAGCTCTGTGCTTAGGGTCATTGTCCTGTTGAAAGGTGAACCTTCAGCCCAGTCTGAGGTCCTGAGCACTCTGGAAGAGGTTTTCCTCCAGGATATCTCTGTACTTGGCTGCATTCATCCTTCCTTCAATTGCAACCAGTCGTCCTGTCCCTGCAGCTGAAAAACACCCCCACAACATGATGCTCCACCACCATGTTTCACTGTAGGGATTGTGTTGGGCAGGTGATGAGCAGTGCCTGGTTTTCTCCACACATACCGCTTAGAATTAACACCAAAAAGTTCAATCTTGGTCTCATCAGACCAGAGAATCTTATTTCTCATAGTCTGGGAGTCCTTCATGTGTTTTTTGGCAAACTCTATGCAGACTTTCATGTGTCTTGCACTGAGGAGAGGCTTCCGTCGGGCCACTCTGCCATAAAGCCCCGACTGGTGGAGGGCTGCAGTGATAGTTGACTTTGTGGAACTTTCTCCTATCACCCGACTGCATCTCTGGAGCTCAGCCACAGTGATCTTTGGGTTCTTCTTTACCTCTCTCGCCAAGGCTCTTCTCCCACCATTGCTCAGTTTGGCTGGACGGCCAGGTCTAGGAAGAGTTGTGGTCGTCCCAAACTTCTTCCATTTGAGGATTATGGAGGCCACTGTGCTCTGAGGAACCTTGAGTGCTGCAGAAATTCTTTTGTAACCTTGTCCAGATCTGTGCCTTGCCACAATTCTGTCTCTGAGCTTCTTGGGCAGTTCCTTTGACCTCATGATTCTCATTTGCTCTGACATGCACTGTGAGCTGTAAGGTCTTATATAGACAGGTGTGTGCCTTTCCTAATCAAGTCCAATCAGTTTAATTAAACACAGCTGGACTCCAATAAAGAAGCAGAACCATCTCAAGGAGGATCAGAAGAAATGGACAGCATGTGAGTTAAATATGAATGTCTCTGCAAAGGGTCTGAATACTTCTGACCATGTGATATTTCAGTTTTTCTTTTTTAATACATTTGCAAAAAATTATACATCTCTGTTTTTTTTCTGTCAAGATGGGGTGCTGAGTGTACATTAATGAGAAATAAAATGAACTTTTTTGATTTTGGCAAATGGCTGCAATGATACAGAGAGTGAAAATTTTCAAGGGGTCTGAACACTTTCACTGTATTTATTTATTTAGGTCAGTTAGCCATGTTGATCATAGATTTCATCTTTCTGCATGCAAATGTTCTACTAAAACAAGTGGCCTGTCACGATTTTGAGAAAACACTGAAGCCACATCCTGCACTTATCTTTGACCAAGATGATTACAAACAAGCCAGACATTTCTGTAACGCAGGACGGGCTGTCAAAGTCAGACAAACCTGACTTAGAATGAATATAACCTACCAATGCAACGTGACTTTGGAGAAATACTTTCATGCTAATCAATATTGTCTACGTCTCAACCAACAAGTAAACAAAAATGGTTATTTAAATTTGTGGGTTTTGAGCCACATTGACATTGTAAAGGCATTTCAGCTGGTTGATTAGAGGGCGAATAGAGATGTTAAATGAAAGCCACAGTGACGTCACACTAAAGGGTCACCCCACACAATCCCATATAGTGAAGGACATTAGAAGGCTATGCACTTGATAAAAGAACTGTAGTTGTATATTAACCTAATATAATTGAAGTTGTAATACCAGCGAATTTAAAACGCATGTAACTAGAAGCAACTGTTCAAAGATTTGATTTTTTGTTTCAATCAGTTAAGGGGTTACAGAAAGAGGCTTACTGTATATCCTCATGGTGTATTTCTGCATGGCAGTCATGAAAGCATAAGGTGACTAGTGTTGAGCACAACTAAAATATATTAACTAAATATTAATTTCTGTGCCACCCCTGTGTGAGTAGTGGTCTCAGCCTGGACACCCCTATAAAACTGCCCGACTCTGTCACTGCTTTGATGTTCAGACTGAATTTTATTCACTTCTGAGTCTTAAGTGAAATCCTGGCTGGTGTTCACCGGGTTTAGAAGAATGTTTTGTCTGTTTGTCACAGATACTGTATAACCTTTATGAAAATTTAAACTATTCAAATGACTGACAGACATTTCATTGCTTTGGTAATTAAAAGCTGACAGAGAAGCTGACCGTACACTGGTATTGTTATGAATGACAACATTTGCAAAAAAAAAAAAAAAAATGGTGGCAGGAAAGATCCAAAGTTTGAGTCAGTTTCAGTACATCAGCAGCCTCCTGAAGGCTTCATTCTGGATTTTATTTTGCCCTCCCGCTCATTCATATAATTTGCATTTTTCCCCATGGATCCAGTATATGTAAATAGATTGCCTGTGCAGATGTTTTTCTTTCCTATTAAGCTGCTTCTCTCATTATTTCTTTGCTGAAAATAACTGCACTTCAGTCCATCTAAAACTATGTACTTGTACTATATCCAGCTTCTTCAGTGGAAAGAAAATTTTCATCACATTGTCATGCCTGCGTCTTACTGTTGTATAGTACACATTGTTATGAACACACTGATGTAGTACAGTCTGGAGCTGCTCCGTTCAAAATGACAAGGACATTAACTTGATAAACACTTTGCCAGCTCTAAATCAAAGACTCATTGTTTTGCTGTGCTGTTATCCTCTACAAAATGCAACCATTTTAAGTGCTTTTCCATTCATCTTTTTCACCTTGTTTTTTAATCATCAATTTTTATGGCGCTGAACAGCAAAATGAAATCACAGCTCAGTGGAGAAACCTTTCTCCCTCGCCTTGTTTTGAGCTGTTGAGACACACAAGCATGCTCAGTCATGAATGTTAGATCGTACCTGCTTCGCTTCTTGACCTTGCCTGTCTGGTCATGCTCAGCTTATCTTCTCAGGGATGTTTCCCATCAGAGGCCTCCCAACGCAGACTGAAAGTTAACAGAGAAAGACAAGGACAGGGGAGATTATGCTGTCTTGTATTGCCTTAATGAGCTGTCACGCCATCAGACTCAGACAGATAATTAACCCTGATAATTTGTCATAATATTACTGGAAAGGGCTTCCATTGTGGACTTAGTGGTGCTCTCCAGCTGAAAGTGTCTCCATGGCTGCAGGTATGAGGAGCCAGAGGAGAGTGGAAAGAGGAAGGGAGAAGGAGTGATAGTGATGGAGGTTAGAGATTAGGCCGACGGATGTTGATTCCTCAGGGAGTGCTGATCCTCTGGGAAGTCTCATTCTTTTTATAGACCAGCCGGGGGAGCTGCTCAGATCCCATACGGGCTGCCTGACACCTCATTTTTAATTCATTTTGATTCTCTGCTATCCATCTTTCTCCTTCTCAAGGAAAGCCAACATAATAGTTGTGTTTGTGTTTAAAGTTCTGCACTCTTCCCATGACTTTCCCTTAATGTGTCCGGGAGGACTGTTCAAATAAACACTGCACATGTACTGCATGACTCTCTCATTCAGTGTTCCACTCCCTGAGGAGGCAGCCTGGAAGAGTCACTGTTTACCTACTGTTATCAGACATAAATGGCACTTGTGACGTAACACTGGAGATTTATGCAGTGAAGAGTATCAAGAGAATGTCTGTGAGAGGAGGAATATGCAGTTATGTAAAGAAATTCACAAATGGAATGTGAGAAAAGGACGAGGCAATCCCAGAAGCACACATGTGAGTGGAGTGAGTGTGTGCATGTTGTGCTCACACACACACACACACACACACACACACACACACACACACACACACACACACACACACACACACACACACACACACACACACACGAGCTACCAGAACAGTGAGAGGCTGCAGCTTGTCTGTGGGTGGGACAACATGAGCAGACAGTCCAGCCTAACAAGCTGTGAGCTGAGCTGGAGCTTTTGAAGTTCTGGCTGAGCTCTGAGGAGGGGATGGGGGTGGAGAGGTGTCACGCTTTTACAGCTCATCTCCTGTCTCTCCAGTTATCTTATTCTCCGTCACACACGCAAACACATCTGTAAACACAGCGGGTTTCTATCAAATCCAGTGACAGCCTCCACTTATTTGTTCTGACATTTTAGTTGACTGCACTCTCCAAATTAGGAGTTTCTAGTTTTATTGCTAAAGGGGCTTGCACACCATGAAAGGGATTCTTTGTAGTTTATCTTCTTTATGTTCTTCTGTCATTTTATAATCTGGTAATGTTTCTCCCTATCAGTAGCGAAAACTGGGTACGTTTACTACTTATATATGACAGCTATAGCAACTAAGCTCAGCCACGTGATACAAATAACATTGATCATCTTGTTACAATATTCTGCAGGGAAACTTTGTGTCCTGGCATTTATGTGGATATTGTTTTTCATGTACCAGGCACAAAAAAATAGTTGCAGACTAAGACCAATAAACTGCCCAGCAATGGTTTGAGGAACATGACCAAGAGCCCCTAATTCTTAATTTGATCAAGCATTTGCAGGGTGCATCAGAACCAGTCCAATCAATGTTGGACCCACCCAGTAACCCATAGGACCCAAAGGAACCACTGCCAACATCCCAGTGTCAGACACCACAGGACATCTAACAGTCTCCCTCCCATGGTCTGATGGGTCAGTACTGTTTGGGTGGCATTATGGGGACACTTACAATTTTAGACAAGTGGTTTTAATGTTTTGGCTAATTGGTGTAAAATGCATTGCTGTAAATTACACTACTCAACATTTATATGTATATGAAAAAGGGATTAAAATTGTATTTTAATTTGAGACAGGGCTCCTCTAATCAAGTAACTATACAGAGATGCTTTAAGGACATAATTTTAATTTAGATTTTGAATTAGGTGGTGGTGTTGTGACAACTTGTTTGCTGTTATTGTGTTTGTGCACATGGTTGTGTCACTCCCTGTTGTTCACTGCTGATTTAAAAAAAAATTTTCCTCCTGATTTTATTGTGAAGCACTTTGTGAATTTCCTTTCTGTGAAAGGTGCTATATAAATAAACTTTGCTTGTTTGAATTTGCACACTACAGAAATGTGCAATTTATCACATTATTTCCCATCCCACTTCATAATACTTGCATATTGGTATAACAAATATTTATAAAGTTTCACCATTAAAATCCTACTTGGACCATTATGTATCTGTAAGAAAAGTCAGACTGTATAATTCATATGGTTCTGTTAATGCTACATGGTGTAGCACTATTAATTTAAGCTGTAAATGTAAAACATTAACCTGGAGTATTTTTGCATTACGGTAGTAATACTTTTGCTCAGGTAAAGGACCTGAGAACTTCTTCCACCAGTTCACCTTGTTGAAGCACTAATTTGAGGTGTAAATATCTGTTGTGGATTGTACGAGACTGGAGGCCGTTAAAAGATCACTCGACTTATTAAGTCACCATGGAACTGGTGGATGATGTTGACAAAATGGGCTGAGCAGCAAAGATTCAAAAAGACTCAGTAAACATAAAGTGATCTCTGTGTTAACACTGCTGAATGTACAACTGGATTTGTCACATTAAATAAATCCAGAATCTATAGATATGTAAATATTGTTCTCCAGTGTACAGGTACTGGAGTTTTCAAGTTCCTGCATCACATAAGTCATACACCACAACTGAATGACACAGTGGGTATAAACCATGTATCTGTGTGCATGGTGTGTTAAATGTGGAAGTACAAAACAGCTTTTCTTCCTGAAGCAGATGGATAAGAAAATAACCTTCTAGTGTCAAACTTTGTTCAAATATCTTTCTGCACAGTTCATTTAGAAATAGGAAAAGCATAATTTAAGCAGAGGGGTATTTTACAGAATATTTCCTGCTGTTTTTGCTGGAAGAACCTACATTTTTGAGAATCTGACACTAAAAAAAACAGCATAAATGTTGGTGCACACTCACACAAATATGTCTTCCTGTGGGAACTCTGGTGAAACCCTGTGCTTTTTTTTATCTGTTCTACAACAACAGATGGACATATAGAAAATGCTGACTACTGTCTAGATCTGGTCTTCTTCTGTTGTCTCTTGACTCTGGTGAATTACCAAAGTATTCAGGAGTTCTGCATTTGGTTCTGTACGATGGACTCCAGCAAAAGATTAAACAGTCCTACATCATGTGGTGCAAAGTACAGTAACCAAAGGGAAGGTTTAGTTCACCAAATATGAAATGAAAAAGGCACTGAAGAGCAGTGTAAAACTTTCGAAGTATGTGAATGTGCTCTGGTTTCAATTTGACCCCCAAGATGTGTATGTGCAGCCCAAAATTTGTGTCTGTGTGGACAGTTTGTGCAAATGTGACGCTACAAGTGTGCATGAACAGAACATGTATTTACAACATGTCCATGTATGGAACACAGTCCTAAAAGCGGATTTCGTGCAGACGAGAATTTAGTATACGAAATATACTACACGTCTGTCATCATCATCATCAAAAATTTGGGGTAGTGGTAGCTCAGGGGTTAAGGCTTTGGCCTGGAGATCAGGAGATTCAAGCCCCAGCACCAACATGATTCCAGTGTTGGGTTCCTGAGCAACCCTTAACCCTTAACTCTGTCTGCTTGATAATTAATCAATAGAGTATCGAAATAAAATAAATCAATAACTATGTCTTTGTGGTGCCTGTAGCTGTCTGTGTAAGCATCCCCAGGAGAGCATAATCAAGGCCAATGCTATAGATTTGTTGTCAGCGAGTGCATGAAGGTCTACTGGGATCTGTGTGACATAAATTTGAGCTGCCCAAGTCCATGAGAGTCCACATTAATCCCTGCATTTCAAATTTTGTGTCCACTACCGTTTGTTCCAAGGATAGCAATACACATGTTCAGCAGAAACGTACACAAGTGGAACATATAGACACCAGTCAACTAGGCATTGACGGAACATAGTTATCCAAGTGGAATAGAAAAGTAGGCTTAAGATGGCACTGTAAAAAAACAAAAAAAAGTTAAATTCCTAAAACCATACTCTACAGAACAAATACAAAAAAATTAAGAGATTAAAATAACTAAACAATTTTCCTCCATTGTTCATGGTGTATAGATGCATGGAGAAAGCACAGAACCCCTGTATATTAATGTGACGGGCACAGTCACTGTTTTGCAGGCTTTGGTTTTATGTATATGATTAGCTCGTTAAATACAACAGTTGGCCACCACATTAACACCTCTGACAAGCAAAGTGAATAACACTGATCATCAGTGTTCTGTTGACAAACCTTGAATTCTGACATTCATGTGAACTTAAACGTATAATCAGAAGACCCTTGTACAATGAATATCAAATTAAACAGAGCTGCAGAACAGTTTGGTGATAGTACTAAGATAATTATCATATTGATTATCAACCGGAGCAGCAAATACAGACTTTTACCCCACCTACTGCAGTCAATAAAATAAAATCTGATTGAAAAGAAGATGTTATTACACAGATCAAGCACCGAAAATTTTGTTTTCAGTTCCGCAGAGGATGAGATGTGTTGACATTGTTCTTCAGCTACAAGCTTAATTCATCTACAAACAAAACATTCCAGCAAAGTGTAGAGAACAGCCTGGCAACACAAAATCTGCCCACTGCTGATGACAGTGTGAACAAGCAAACCACCTGCAGGTTTATTCCTCAAGTTGAGAAGTAAGGAGTAATGTGTCTGATTATGGGATGAATTACCCGTCAGCGGCCCTGACAGCCAGTCTAGTGTGTCAGGAAAGTTCACCCTGCTACTCTGCAATTGTTCAAACAATTGTTTTTACACCTAAGTGCAAATTTGACCCTCTGCTGGGGAGAATGTGGGGAACAAGTAGAGAAACACAGAGGCTTAGAAAACTTTTAAGTATAACTTTGACCTTAAAGAAACATCTGAACTGGAAAACTTCTTAGATATTAATTTATTACAAAAAAAGCAACTGTGTCTCTTTAACATCACATAGCAGCCACGAAGCCACTGACAAGGACATGGAAACCTAAAATCTACCAAAACTAAATACAAAACAGAGAAAGATGCAGTTAACAGGTAGCATCCAACCACACCTCTGTGTCAATCCCAGTGCCTATTCTCTTCTGTTCTCTCTAAGGCATGGAAGACAGCAAACTGTTTTTTTGTTTGTTTGCTTTTCATAATGGTTCATTTAACACAGCCATCAAGTACTAATTGTTGAGAAGACAAACCTCAGAACTATGATTGTATTTGCAGCCTAAATCTGTCTTTCTTTCATTGTAAGCCCTATTAAGTAAAAACATTTGCTTTGATTGTGTATATGCCCTTATTGACAACTTATATAATATTACAACAAGAAAACAGCACAATGTTGTGTAATCAGATTTTTTGGATGAAAGAAAAAACTTTTCTCAAGATCAGTCCTATGAGCACTTTTGGGAATTCAACTCCTCCTTTTCTCACATATTAGACTTTCAAACTCTCACATTTCCCACACTCTCTCCTTCTGCCCTGTTTTATACCTGTGTGCTCAACAGCTCTCTGGATGTGTGATACTGCAAGATAGAAGCTCTCTTTAGCAACACTTTTGCAAATCTGGCTCACCGACTAGAGAGCTGTGTGTGCACTGTCTTTCAAATACACCCATCAGCCACAATATTAAAACCATAGAAGGGTAAAGTCTATAACATTGGTCATCTCAATCCAGTGCACTGCTCTGCTGGGAAACTTTGAATTCTGGCATTCAGATGTTACTTTCAGTTGTACCACCCACCTAAACATTGCTGCACAGGCTCGAGCAACACAACAAAGAGCCCAAGCTGTTGACCGTGCCTCCAAACTCTCCAAATGCAAACTATTTTCTCAACCTGCTTGTTACTCTGAATGTTGTGAAACAGGTGTAGTTATTTTACATTACCGTTTTTTCTTTTAATCTGTTCTCTTCTTACTTTCTGAAGTAGGTGAGGCTCCTTTAAAACTACTTCACTATGGCACTTGCTTTTGTTATAGCATACATGTGTGATGAAAATCTAATGAAGCAAAATAACTGATTATTAGTTTCACATTCACTTAAAGGGTGATTTCACCACTTTTACACACCAAACTCTGTTTATATTACTTACACTGCAAAAACTCAAAGTCTTACCAAGTCTGTTTGTCTTATTTCAAGTCAAAATGTCTCATCCCACCGGATTTAAGATACATTCTCTTAATAAGTGGCATTTCAGCAACATAGAGGGACTTGTTTTAGGACAATGCATCTTAAATATCTTGTTAAGTCAAATAATCTTGAAATTATCTTGTTTTAACCCTCGTGTCGTCTTGCTGGTCAAACTGACCCGTTTTAAAGTTTAAAAATGTGGGAGAAAAAAAAGTATTTTCACAGTGAAAACTTCCACATTTTCAACATTTTTGGGGAAAACTGTGAAACATTTTTTGGCGGAAAAAAAAGAAATGTAAAAAAAAATGTTTCTTTAAGAACATTCAGAAAAAAATCAACCAAAATCTAGCAAATTTCACTGGATTTTGGTTGAACTATTAGAAGTTTTACTGATAAATATGGCTTTAGATATTTTATGTTTTTTTAAAAAAAATTATTCATTTTTGAAAATATTTAAAATTTTTAGATTTTATATTTTTTTAATTTTATTTCTTGCCAAATTTATGGATTTTTTTTAAAAATAAAACTTTTAAGGGAAACTTTTAAGGAATTTTCTTTCTGAAGAGTTTGCAATTTTTTTATAAATTTGGGGAATTTTGGGGGTTTTTTTTAGCCAAGGAAACAATATTTTTTGGTGCCTGTAAATGAGGACAACAGGAGGGTTAATACACCTAAGCTTGACAATTCTTGTAAAATATAGCTTAAAATAAGTTTTCCCAGCTAATTTTAAGATCTCAGTTTTCTAAATATCGTATCTTATTTCAAGAAACCTTACGAAGCCATTTTTCACTTGTTCTGTTGGCAGGTATTTTTCACTTATTTCAAGGTAAAAATTCCTTGAAATAAGTTTTTTTTTGTCTGTTTGTTTTTGAGAGGGGCATTTTTTCCAGTGTACAGAGTACAACTACATTCCACGAAAAAAAAGAAGTGTAAAGCATTGTGTGGCTTCAGAACGGAGCTGTGCAATGCTAGAAGCTTGAGTTACATCCAGATCTGAGACTGAACTGTCAGTGGCTGAGATGTGTTGTGGGTAATGTAAGTTCAGGGGCTCAGCAAGGAACAACAATAAAAGGCTGCATCTAGGTCAGGTTCTTCTGCATTGATTCTGGTCCTTTTCACTCATTTACTCATTTGCACAGCTGAGGTCAGGGACTATTCAGCTGAACTGCTGTCTATCTTTTACAGAGCAGAGAGTAGACAAGTATGGAAACAAATTACAGAGACCGAGGAAAACCAAAGATACATTTTGAATAAATTATATGCAAAAATGTTATACAGAGGAACAAACTGTCAGCAAGTTATTGAAAGATACATTCAGCATGGTGAAATATCTGTCTAGTGTTGATGTGCAGAGAGTTTGTAGAAGTTATAAAAATGTCAGTAGTTTATCATCTATAGTATTTGAAGATGTTATTTTAGTGAAAACTTAGAACAATGGTATACATTTTAATTTCACTTTATTTATTCAGCTTTTGTTAAATACATAATCAAAGAAAGAAACGTTTCTTTTTTGTGATTTCTGGCATTATGACTGTGTCATATTGCACAAAAGACATTTCTGAGATACCTCTAACTCTAGCCATGACTGTTGTATTTCCATAGAAGTGCAGGACTTTACATTGCAGAGAAAATGAGCCCACAGTGAGTACTATGTGACAGGGAAAAAAATGCCCAGATAGTGAGAATTTAATTGAACTTTAATTCCTGCTTTTTTTCATTCTGAATGTTTTTGCTGTTATAAACAAAACATTCAGAATTGGAAACCAGGCATTCAGTGGCATTAAAACGTAGCAGACACCCTTTTAATGTCCTATATGCCCACTGAGCTACATTTTGCATCCTTCTGTGGATGTGGATCTGATTTGTGCCCTTCAAGGAAAGCTAATTTCCTTCTATTACACACACATTTCTGAAGATGCAACCCTTTGCCATTGAATAGTTATTTTCTCTGGTGAACTTCTAGAGCAGTTTGTCTTTTGTGGTGCTGCAGCTTTTGTTCTGATCCTGACATTTTAATGAGAGTCATTATTGTTGTTCCTGCAGCAGCCAGGCCTCTGACACCTACAGAAAGGGTCACATTCACAGAAAAAAGAAATGTCACGAATCAGGTTCCTCTCTGTCAGGTTTTTACAGACACATCAGGAAGTGTGACTTATACACCGTTTGCAGCATAAATTAAACATATAAAGTCACTGATCTTGCACACATAAACACGTGACAAATGGAGATATATGGGAAACAGATGCCTGTAAGGGTTTGATATATAATCGGGAAAAATTGTGGTCTATAACTGGGAACTGGGAATTTCCTGATTTTTATAACTGCATTGAATTTGTGGGAAAATGGCATGAATTTCGGAGTCGAGGGGTGTTAAAAAATACTAAGTATAAGGACAGACGAACAAGTAACCTTGCCAGCAAGTTGATTTCTCGCTATTTTTGTGAGTTCACAAATCTCTCAAGAAACCATCTTGCTCCGCTCCCGCATTCACTGTTCCTACAGAACCAAGTTGGCACGGGCCAATCACGCAGCAGTATTCGTGTGTGGGGCGGGATATCCGGGTGTGAAGACGACACCAAGCGCCAGTAGATCAAAACAAACATGGCAACGGAGGACAACGATCGTGTAGATGCTGCTGTTAAGTCAGTTTTAGCTGAATCTCCTATCACTTCTTTGAAGGAAGAACAACGAGAGGCGCTTTGCGCATTTCTGGATGGTAAAGATGTTTGTGCTTTTTTACCTACGGGTTTTGGTAAGAGTTTAATCTACCAATTGGCTCCGCTCGTTGTGAAGATCCCGCGATTGGCTAAAAACAAACCTGTCAGAGGCGGGACATACTGTTGCATTGTCCAATCCGTGCCTCTTTCCTCTGAACGGATTTACATGGAGCGGTCCCAGATTGATATTGTGGAGTACTATCAAGTACTACACAGTTATTAATCTGGCTATTGCCAGGTTAACGAACAAGTACTCACAGACAAATCAATTTCTTCATTCAAAAATTATCCTAATTTGGTACTTGGAGAACACAAGTTTCACAATGGACAACGGTGGAAATGCAGGCCCTTTAGGAAAAGTTAAAACTTCAATAAAACTTGTCTTTGGTCTATTTAGTTACAATGTACACTATACTACCTACAAAGCAGAATGGTGCAAAGATATTACCTAGTTCTTCTTTGTCTTGGTTCCTCCTTGCCTGGAGGTAGTTCTTGAGGAATACAAGGTCATTCAAAGCCTTATGCCCAAGTCTCAGATTTTGGTCACAAAATTCCCAGCAGAGGAGAAGCTTCGCTCTGATTCAACTGAGGTCGGTGTTGTAGTTAGTAGTGCCTGGTATAGAATGCTTTGGGTTCCTCGCTTGATCACTTTATGTCCACATCATGAACCAGCACCTTATGCTTCACGAGCCCTCCTGTTGAGCCCCCTGCCGTCGACAAGCTCTTAAAACATTTCTTGCATTTAGCTTTATCCCCACCTTGGTGAATGAAATAGACCCAAGCAGGAGATGCTTTGTGTCAAGAGACCATTTGACCAAGGCTGGCCAAATGTATACGGGATGTCACAGGGTGTCTTAACGCAACCTAACGCAAGTGATATGTTTTATCAACTGAATATAATGGTGAAAAATTGATGCTACTTCAAGTTCAGACACAGAATGTAACAATTTCCCAATTGGAAAGCAACTTACAAGACATTCTGGGGAAGGTTTTTGATCTTACTTATCTCCGTTGTTAGTACTTTTTGTACACGTAGCACTTGCAAAATGAAACAAGTACATTTCCGATTTTTTTCCCTGTTTCCCATTCCCGGACACCGGGATTCCAGTTTAGATATGGGAACCTGGAATTCCCGGTTCCAGGATTAAATCCTAATGCCCATCCTGCCATCAACTTTTGCTTAAAGCATCCCATTATCTTAATGTCCTCCATTCCTTCAGTATCACTTATGATGCTTCTAAGAAACCATGAAGTGTTCTGTAGAAAGTGACTATCAAGTTCCAGATTGCACCAGATTCCAAGTTGGGGTAGAAAAGGCTGAGGTGTTAAAAGTTAGTAGGAGGTCTGATCACCTCTATGAGAGCTGTGCTGTGAGGCATCGAAACCCCTGAGAATTGCCGCTGCCCACGTTACAGCCTTTAAATAAAACACTGCCCTGATTATATTGCTCTCTTCCCAGCACAGAGCTCAGTTTCAGACACATGCAGCAGAAGGCTGCTTGCCTACATGGCCTAGATGCAAAGCTCAGCTCAGTACAGTAAAGCGCAGTACAACAGGACACAGGACAGGACGAGATGGAGAGTACAGCAAAATGAGTAGGAGCAGTCACGTTACAGTGTAGTCATCCTTGTGTTGTCAAAGGCGGCACCCACACTGCAGAAATCCGCCAGAGCGGTGAGATGATTCCACCTGTTTTCACTGCAAAGCAAGGAATGGGCTTTAAAGTTCTTGTATGTAAAATAATCCAATTTATTTGCTTTAGGTAAAGCAGCAGGAAAAGCTGCATAGAATTAGGCAAACCAAGTCGCTGGTGGTTCCTATGATGTCAAGGAAACAAGGATTTTAAAGTGGCATGTCACTGATTTTAAACAAGAAGTTTAGTTCAAGTCAGTTCACTTTTCTGTACTGTTTAGCCTGTCATTATCCTCAATGGCTCTGCTTTGTCAACTCTAAGAAAATTCTCTCCTGTGTACAGAGCCTTATAAATAAAAGGCAACGTGATATGCTTTGGTAATGTCACTGAAAGCAACCATTGAGGTTTTTATTTTGTTTTAGTTTGTTACAAGCCATTTGTACAGTTGTGTTCGTCAAAACTTGCTGAGCTGATGATGTCAGTAGCACTATTGCTGTTCCATTTTCAAATCAGCTGTGTTTTTTCTTCTCCAAGGACAAATGTGGTGTACTCTTCACACAAACAAACAATAGGCTTTGACCAGGCATGGAGGATCAAAAGAAAGGACTACTGAGCTGCACTGAAGGTCGCATATGATGGAAATTTATTTTCTATTTTTATTTTACTCTGTGGTTATTAGAAACTTGGGGCGGTAGATGTAAAGCTGTTGAGATAGAAAGATGTTTACCTGTGCCATTACTCAAGCCACCCCCTGCATAGCCCCCTCACTGGTTTAAGGTGAGTCATACCTAATGAACTGCTGCCTCACAGCTCACTCAGTAAATTTACAGTAGAGCTGCTTCTGCTTACTCTACAATGTCTCAGCCACAAACAAAGCTCACTAAATGTTCTGCTGTTACCTGCAAGACTGAACTCAAAAGTCTTCATGCACTCCCAGGATCTGAGGAACTAAAGATCTAGTGAAATGCTTTTTTTTTTTTTTTTGATGTCTTAGTGTTAGCATGATGTGCAGGTAATGTGGCTAAAGTCTGTATTAACACTGATAGTATACCCACAGGTTAGAGCTCTGTGGAAACTGTAACAGTGAGGGACTTTCAGAGATGGTAGAAACATTAAGACTGATATCTAACCAAAAACAAGGACTTTGTGGGCTACTGTGTTCTCATGTCACATTATAGGCTTCTGTGCTACTTAAACTTGGTCAATATTGCAGTTTGTTGGCTTCTCTCCTGCTCTCTGTGATCACATATACTACATTTGAATACAGTCAAATTCACATTATTTCTGTTCTCATTTACTTAACTTTTTGTTTCTGTTAGTGACTGAAAGCAGCCCATTATGATTACATATTAACAACCAGTGGTCAGTTGTTTTGCTTTGTGCTATCAGTTACGGACGCAGAGAGAGTTTTCTTCCTGAAGGGGGTGTGGACAACAGCAGCTCCTCTGCATTTTAAACCAGACACTGATACAGCTTGTTTAGACTCAAACCAAGAGTTATACAGTCTTGGTGAAATGAACCATTTTTAAAGTATTTTTGACTGAAAAACTGAAAGGCATACTCTAGGGTTATTTGAGGCTTCAATTTGCTGAAAGGGGCATAATATAGGACCTTTACTGAAAATATACCATCTGGTGTTTTTGGAGTCTGAAACCTTGTTCAAAATGTCTTCTGCAAGCTCAACATCTTTTTTGTTTGCTTGTTTGTTTGTTTGTTTGCAGGATGCTGTACCTTAAAAACATTTATAACACCAATTAGTGCAATGAGAACAAAATCATCTCTTAATGACCTCATTGGGAAATACAACATAGCGATTTACTTCTGTGGACCCTGTTACCAGCTGCAGTTCACAGGACATTAGGTAAAGGATGGTCAACCTGAATCATGTGTTATAATTTGCCTAGCAAATGCTGGCAAGCAGGGATAGACACTGGATGCAAACAAGGCTGAGATCATAAAGACCGGGGCTAGTTTCTGTGTGGCACACACAACTGTTAGTGTGTGCACTATGGCTGTTACCTAAGAAGGTAAAAAGATTGCAAGGCATTGTTATTTTGATGAGAATTAAATCAAATCAGGAGAAAATTTACACAGTACATTCATATGAAACACATCCAAAGGCTAATTTTTAATTTGGAAGCCATCAGTGGCAGCTGTGGGTGACAATTTTTAGATCTGGCCTTTAAGCAAAATTCTGACAGACTTCCAGCAATGTGTGTTCACACTCATTGTTCTTATTCTGTAAACTCATGAAGACCTTCTCTGTTGTTCAGTTGTACTTCTGTGCTTATCTTCCTCCAGTGGTGGAAGATGAGACGAGAAGGATTTTGTATAGAAAAGTACAGCAACATATCAGTCTCTAATTTAGCCTTTGAGTTACCAGACTCGAATTTAGATGGTGATGAGCAAGTGCAGTGGTTTCATTGCATAAATAGTCCTCAGATTAGACATAGATACTGATATGAAGTTGTCATAGAAGTCAGCTTTCTTGGCACAAGGCCATCGTTGCAATCAGGCATGAATTCTCCACATTAGTGCTTAGTGAAAACAGGCTGAAGCCCACTTGATAGTGATTCAGTGTAACAGGAACAGAAAACTTGAAAGATGTGTTAAAAGTAAGTTCAGTTTAAAGATGTGTTAAAAGGAAGTTCCCTGTCTGCACCACTTATTCCTGGACTCCATTACAGTCTTTGTAATGGAACATTTTTCAGCTTATGTACGAGCCCTCACACAGGTGGCTGAGACATCTGACTCTTAAATGAAGTGACAAACCAGCTGCATCTGACAGACAGAAGCCAGAAAGCCTGCTTGTTATAGTCTGAGTACATTTACTCCATTACTCTCTGTCTCTCCTGTTCTCTCACACTGGACAAAAAAGGAATATTAGGAAAAGGGAAATCTCAAAGAAATGATCATCCAGAGTCATTTTTCCATCCAGTTTTTTAATGATTTGTTTTCCAGAGTCATTCCTACTGATGCTGACATAATCATCTTTTTTGTTGGTTATCTCCAAACAAAAAGGTTCCTATCCTAGCAATAACTAAATCATGTTAATTTGTAGATGACACACATGCACATGCACGCACAGACGCACACATGCACACACACACACACACACACACACACACACACACACACACACACACACACACACACACACACACACACACACACACACACACACACACACACACACACACACAAGCAATCAAGTAAAGCAAGTATGCATGTCAGCTCTACTTCTCCAAGCTAAAGTAATAATAGAAATGGGCATTAACTATTAACTAGCTCTCATTCATTCATGCCGAGGCTTCATTGTCTGTCAAGGTCATTTGGGGAGAAAGGATAGCAAGCCAGGAGGGCTCAATAAAAATGAGTAAATTAAAATATCATCTTTCATAGCCATGACTCCACTAGACCATCCACGTTCCACCTGAATGAGTTCTAGAGCAGTGAACTCTTAAGAACATCACATTGTGCTGCAAGTTAATGATAGAGTTGGAAGTAGACCACTGCAGCACATTGCTGTGCATCAAAGTGTGACCTGAATCTGGGGCGAGTGGATGTGGAACAAGTGAGACACGAGTTGCACCACATCGTTAAATTTAGTCAGGTTCTGAATGTCAGTGTAAAGCAGATATACTGCATATACTATACGAGCTAGACATGTTTACAGATGGGAGGTTCCATGTGCATATTGCATGCATCTGCACACATTCTGATATTTTCATTTAAATGAAGGGCAGAGCTAAAATAGGTGCATGCAGGCAGTGGGTGACACACTTCTCATGCCATCACAGGCTCTGACTTCTACATGTGTGGAGAATTATTTTTTTCTATAAAATGACACACTTAAGAGACTGAGGCATGGTTACTGAGAAAGATTAGCTTACTTAGATTATTGGCTTCCAATGTAATTCCACTTTAATAAAACAAAATCCTTTGTTATCACATGGCATGGGTCATACATCTGATTTCTGCTTCTCCCACAACTATGTCAGGCTTCTATCAACACATATTCAGTCAACAAAAAGAGGAATGAGGCAGCTGAGTGGGTTAGAATTTGGGGAGAAATGTACAGTATATGTGTCTTTGGGGTTTAAATCCCAAATGGTGCAGTGGTGTATTAGCAATGACCTTGCAGAGCAGAGGCAGGGATTCTCTACTGCATAATGTCATCTCTGTTCTTTATTACCCACCATCCCTACCTCTCTACATCTCTCTGTCTCATCTTACTTTAATAAACCCCAGTGTGTAGATCTGTGGTGTAAGGAGTATCCTGTCTATCCCTTGGGCTCAGTTGAACAAGCTTTGTCCGTGCGGGAGGGAGAACATTTTCCTAAAAGCATCTGTTTTGGTTTCATGAAAGTCCACAATGTGTACGATGTGTTTGGTCTCTAAACTCTACTCCAAACTGCACTCTAAAGCTGTCTATACAGAGAATGCGGTGGTGGAGAAAGTATTCAGACACTTTAGAAAAAGCAGTATTACTAATGTATTATTATGTAAGCAGTGTTTCTGGTGTCAGGAAGTTCTGTCTCATGCAGGAAAACCTATTTTTACTCCATGTGTATGTTATCCTTTCCACAGTAAAACCTCCTAGTAAATTAGATTCAATGTTTTGTTTTTTCTTTTCGCATTAACTTCAACTCTTAATCAACTCTTGTAATTATATTGGCAGATTCAAGTTTAGATTTGTCTCTATAATTCAGACACTTCCTCAGCATTTTTCAGTGGAAAACTACATAACACAAGTCACATTAAATAACATTGTTCTTGTTCTTCTTCTCACTGGAGGCATTACCTTTTGTAAAACCAAGATTTTTTAGTGGCTACTGAATGCTGAGTTACTTAAAGAGTAAGTAAAATTCTGAAGTCCCCACCTCTCTCCACTCACCCCTCCCAACTTGCTGCAGCTGAAGCACACCAGCTCGCCTACAATTCTGCTCAAACACTGTAAAACTGCTCTACACTACGCAACGGCAGCTTGCAATATTGGAGTAATTCATCCTTACATGTTGGAAACTGATTCTAAAGAAGAAGAAGAATACAGAAAGTCCCACCCTTCAAGTTGGGAAGATTATATTCTTATGTTTGTTTCATATGAAGTCCTGGTAGTCTAAATTTGTGTCATCCATACATGACAGTTACAGAGTGGAAATGCTCAGTCATGGCGTCGAGTGCTCATAATATGTCTTCTAGTATATTAAAAACAACATATGGATAGGTAAACAAATTTGAAACAAATTTATCTGAAGTTAAAACACCTAATTTGGACTAACTAGAAGAAATTGTTCAATTGCTAAGCTGAGGCTGGTTGCCTTAGAGTTTTTAGCTTTCTCCGCTTCTTCTTTTGTGCTGGACCATCTTAATCTGCACAAACCGTTATCATATAGAACACATTTCTGTCTAGAATTGAGTCATAAAAAGCAGATTTCACAGTGCAGTAAGAATATCTCAGGCAAGACAGAACCAGACAAGAACAAGTGCATTTCCTTTGCAGTGAAAACAGATTGAAATCATTCGAAAACTGACAGATTCTAAATGTTTTTAAGAAGAAAACAAATGTAATGGAGTAAAATGTGCATTAGTTGTATCGTTGGAATAGAAGTGGCATAAAATGGAATAGTCAAATATTAATATATCAAATTTGTACTTAAATGCAGCACTTGAGTAAATGTATTTTTCAACTTCTATGCTTCTGTCTGATATCAGTTGCCATTCTCCACCATTCACATATATTTTTGAACTTAATAAGATCCTTTCGTCTGTGAGTGACTGGAGAAGTTTAATATGTGGAAGTTTAATGTAGCAGTGAAGTGCTCTTATTCAATCCAACAACAAAGCCACAGGATCAATGAAATGAATATTTTACCATGACTTATTGATGTTACAGAGGAGCTGCTGAGAATGGGTGAGCAGACAAAGGATGAAAAGAGTGGAAGAAGACAAAGATGGAGAGAAAAAAAGATGTTGACGTGACAAAGAAAATAAGCAGAGAATAGTGGAGGAGAAAAATTGCTGTCTTCCAGGTGTACAGGTTGGTCGGTTCACCTGGCGTGGGCAGCTTGCTCCACAGCATGGAGACACACAACGGGGACTATCACAAGGTTTATGATTCTGGGGCAGCTTTCAGCTGTCTCTCAGCATCTGACAACCTCCTACAAGAAATGATACGACAACAAGCGGGCCTCCTGTGTCACAGATGAGCAGTGAAGAGGGACTGCATAGCTGATGCACTGTATCCCGAGGATATCTCTCATTTGATCTTTGCTGCGCTTTGTTACAAGCCTTGAAATATTTTCCACCAGAAAGGAGGAAGCTTAATACACAAACCCAACTCTGACTGACATTTGTTTGGAAAACAAAAGGCGAAGCCAGTGACGGCCCACTTGAGTTTTAAGACCCACTGATTTCTTCTGAAGCTGTGTTTATGCTGTAGCTGCAGAAAGGATCAACACACTGTAGGAGTTTAAACCTGCCTGAGTAACATTTGGCTTGACTGTTAAGATATGAATAAAATACACACATGCATTGATCTCATGTGAACTTAAAGCCAAAATTTCACATTCTGGAAAAATTGAAAGTATCATGAGAGTCTACGCGATAAATGTCAACCGAGATCCAGTTAGCCTAGCTTAGCATGAAACCTGGTGTGCTTGGTTCTATCTAAAATAATATCTACATATCTATTTGTGGTTATATTATACAGTGATTTCCCAGAATCTCTGCTGGTTACCTGAATGAGACTCCAAGCTCTCAGCCAACAAATAGTCCCTCACATAAAACTTTAAGACCTCTTTTTGTGTGAAGAATAAACAAACGAGAAACAATTGTTAATCCGTCAGATTTAATTTTTAAAAAAATTCAGACAGTCAGAATAGCTGCTTATAACTGATGCTAACTTTCAGCACATCAGCATATAAGTGTAGGCTGTCTCACAAAATATTTATTTTTAGGACAAGAAACCAGTTCCCATTCGTGGGAAGTGAAATTTCAAAACACAATTAAGATTGAGTTGCTTTTCAAGAAATAGTATGGATAAACATTTTGAAGGACATAAACAAGAAAAGCACTCAGAGGGTGCAGTACTCCGCCGAGGCTGCTCAGTCGTATCATTTCTGATGCATGAAACCTTGAGAAAATTTGTGGCAGAAATCACAGCACAATAGAATGTGTCCATTTAATATAGATCTACCCACAAACAAAACGACCTTGCACTGAGCACAGGCGTGTGTTATGCATGTGTACATTTTGTACAGACACTGAATTACATTAATTATGTGGCAGCGAGAATTGATGGGAATCATTTCCACAATTTAATCAGTTGTTCCTTGTGTCATTTCTGACGAATAAGTCCTGATAAGTCCGCAGCGGTCGATTCATAGTAGGATCACAATCATGTGATCGTCAGCAGGCAGCTCACAGTGTTGTTGTCATAGTTACAGTGACGCCATATCGCTATCTTGCAATGATAATAAACAAGTAGCAGCATAATAATCTCACTGCCCCGATGTGTATGTGTTTTAGTATAACTTGTGTCATTGGGACATATGTTTGTGGACACAGTGACATTGTGGAGACTCGTCTTCCTTCAGGGGACAAAAAAAATCCCCAAGATGTAAATAATTACCTTTCTAATTGAATACGTGGCTTACGGTTAGGTTTAAATTTGGGCTGAAGTTGCGCAAAGGTTATGACTGTGGATAACATTGGAGGCTAATGTTATGCTAATGAAGAAAATAAGTGAAGGCTACCTCTGAGAAGATGAAATTTTAACAAAAGCCTTATCTCAATCGCTGGTGGTAAAATTTCAAGTGAAATTTCAAATCACAATTAAAATTCAGTTAGTCATTTGGAGACAAGATGAATACAAGATTTTCAAGGACACAAACAGATGATAAACAAACAGCGGCATATATCTAGAACAATGAACTCACTACCTGTATGCATGTATACTAGTGTTACATATGTTGTGGGACATCGATATGTTCACACCGTGAAATTGCGTAGCCTCGTCTTCAGGGGACAAGAAATTCCATCCATCCATCCATCCATCCATCCATCCATCCATCCATCCATCCATCCATCCATCCATCCTCTATACACCGCTTTATCCTCACTAGGGTCGCGGGGGGTGCTGGAGTCTATCCCAGCTGACTTAGGGCGAAGGCAGGGGACACCCTGGACAGGTCACCAGTCTGTCGCACGGCTACATATACAGACAAACAATCACACTCACATTCACACTTATGGGCAATTTAAAATAATCAATTAACCTCAGCATATTTTTGGACTGTGGGAGGAAGCTGGAGTGCCCAGAGAAAACCCATACATGCACAGGGAGAACATGCAAACTCCATGCAGAAAGATCCCAGGTCCAGGCCGGGATTTGAACCGTGGATCTTCTTATTGCAAGGCGAAAGTGCTAACCACTGTGCAGCCCAAGAAATTCCATAATGAAATTAATTACATTTTCGGTTGAAAGCTTGGTTTAAGGGTAGGTTTAGGTAAAGGTTGATCAAAGAGATAGAGTTAGCTTAGTGGCTAAAGAATGTGCTGGATTGAGGTAAATCTTCTCTGTCTTCCGAGGTGTGTGTGTGTGTGTGTGTGTGTGTGTGTGTGTGTGTGTGTGTGTGTGTGTGTGTGTGTGTGTGTGTGTGTGTGTGTGTGTGTGTGTGTGTGTGTGTGTGTGTGTGTGTGTGTCTGAGGCAACGGGATATCTCCTCCAGGGACATGCCAACAAAAGTATTCGAGGACATAGTTTACTGGGTTCAGTACATTTTTGGTGTATTGATTGTTTGCATCATTGTCACAGCAAATGAGCTAATTAAAAGAGAGTAAATAACAGTGATTGACATGATCCTAGGCACAGTCAAAAACAATTGACTGTAAACAACTGAACTTAACAAACTCAAGTTTTAAAAAAATCATTAAATAGTTCAGACAGAGCCCTGAAGTTGTACTTGCATTAGTTGATTGACATTAGCCGTTTAATTTCTGTGTTACAGTCACTGGCTTGGTCACAGCTGTGTGCCTTAACTGACCAGTAGACTCTAATCATTTCAATGAAGCTATAACAACCACAACCTCTTCTACAGCTACAATGAAGGGGAAGTTAGAAGATGAGTTAGAAGAAGCTGATGGATCTCATGAACACATACCATTAGGTTGCATGTTTATAGCTTTGCAGATTTGATTAAAATTTAAAGAAGTACTATTGTGACTCTTGTTGGTTCATTCTTATAATTACTGAGTCTATTCTAATTCTACCTATTACATTTTATTCATTAAAAGTTCTCTAAATCCTCCTACTCTTTAAGCCCAGATTCCCTTCTGTTTTAGGAGCTATTTACATCAAATGTGCATTATTCATGACCACCTACACCAACTAACTTCTTAAAACACGAACCATATCGGCAGCTGTTGATATGAATCAGTTTATTCACTTAAGTCTGATCCTGAATGTGATGAATAAGTGCCTGCTGTTGAACAGTTGAGGCTTTAAGCACAAAGTTTTAGTGTGATAAGGTCATGCCTAAATGACGTAACAAGCTAAGATAGTAAAAGTCTAATTTTCTGGCATGGGTGGATCGATTGTAGCTTTAATACAAGTGGCTGATAACAGATGGGAAATTGTCCCCAGCAAACAATGGACATAAATATTCACCCTCTGCAAGGCTATGCAAAGACTTTTTAACGACTGAAATACCAGTAATTGCACGCTTCCAATGCCCCACATTTGGTTATCCAAATTGGCTCAAAGAAAGTGATAAGTGGGGAGTCCCCTCATAGGATTTACTGAAATCTATTAGGACTAAACTGTGGAGGTGTCAAAGGTGCAAACACTGAGGAGAATTGATGCCAGGCGGATGGAAGAGAGACAAAGAGAACACGTGCCTGCTTTTATATCCTGGAAGGCCCAGTTGAGCTGTATTAGCTGCTGGCACTCCCATCAGCCAACTCCCCTGTCAAAAGCTCATCTCATTTCCCTGTTTTATACCACCTTGTCTGCTCTACTGTCTGTCCTCTTGTGAGGATGTGCTGTTGCATTACAGAGCTATGGCTCAGGTGGTAGAGCAGCTTGTCCACTAATTTAAAGGTTGACAGTTCAATCCTCCACCCCTTCATGTGGTTGGGCACAACACTGAACCTGATGGCAGGCAAAAACCTTGAATAGCAGCCATTATGCCGCCATTGCCGTGCGAATCAGAAACACATTGTCAAGTGCTTTGAGTAGAGTAAGGTAGAAAAGTGCTATGTAAGGGCACAATATTTGCCATCCTTTGTGGAAGTATTTTCGGCATTTGTGACGTCTAAAAGGGGCATTACACAGAGCGGCAATATACAAGCCATGCTGGAAGCCGTACTGACAAATGTGTGTATATAATACACATCACCCAATCATAATGTTACTCTTTATTTGTATAATATTCTTTTGTGTGTCTCGCTTCTGTTATATTTTATGGCACTTATGAGTGCATGTGTGTAAAATAGAAAAATAGAAGTGTATGACATCTTTACATTCTTACCACATTCTGCCACATTGAATTATAGGTAAATACATGTATTAAGTTATTATGAATACTGTTGGACTCATCTGACAGGGATAATAAAATACAGCTGAAGGCTGTAACAAAACAATGGACAGAAGAAGCAGTTGTGGTACAAGTCATATTTAACTGATGTTGCTGTAAAAAAAAAAAAAAACAGATCCAAGACAAAGATGCGTCATTTTGTTAAATGCCTTTTGCCTCAACTTCTTGCGTCTCTTTCTCGCCTCCTTCATTCACGTGTCTGCTGGGAGGGACTAAAATACAAGGAGGAGTTGAGGATGTACAAATTGAGAAAGGAGAACAGTGGGAAGACCACCTTTATGACAACAGGAGGAACGTCACACTGCTGCAATGCAAACAGTGTTCAGAGTAGCATAAAGAAGAGAAGGGAAGGGAAGGGAAGGGAAGGGACTTTTTGTTGTGGCAGCAAGCTGACATATAATTTCATGCATCCAAAGAATGCAGTTAGTTTTATAGCACTGCAGGGACCCCACCATTACTCTGTTCATCCCAAAACTCAGTTATCTCATTATCCAAGATTGATGCACTGTAATGTCCACGATGTACTAAAAAGGATTTCAATATCAAAAGTTCGATCCATGTTTAACAAATTTAACTGCATATACACACTTCCTATAAATGATCAGCTAACTGTTATAGATTGTTATGACTGACTTTTGGAAAAGACTGTTTTGATGCTTCAAAACAGCAACATTTTGTTTAACAATGCCTCATAAGGTGTTAAAGATGGGATTGATTGAGGAAGGCAGTGCTCCAAAATGTCACACTGGCCCTGACCCAGACTCAGTCAGTCCATCATTTAATGTCCTCAAGGTAATTTAGCTGTGAGCGACCAGTTGCTCGCCTGGGTTAAGGGATAAACGAATGGCCTTTCATTTGACAAAGGCTCGAGTCGTGACAGGGCAGTCCATCTCCTCTTGTCTCCATCACATTAGAGCCAGCATCTCCTTTTACTCATACACAGCCCTCATCCTAATGATTCAGATTAGTTAACACACTCAGCACCGCGGCTGTCATGTTGGAAGCCCCAGCTATCCATTATAGTAGACCTTGTCCTGGTGCCACAGGTGGCTGTTCCAATGACAGCCTGCCTCTAACCTAGATAGGAGAGAGGTGAGAAATGAGATCAAAAACAGCAAGCTCCTCTCTCCCAGTGCAATCAAACAATAGCATGTGCCGAGCGGCTAAATATGGATGCAGGCCTTCAGTGCATTTTATTCTCACTGGGTTCTTTAAACTAACCAATTATCACCGAGCCTCATGAGAGGCGACCCACACCGTCCTTGTGTCCCAGGAGGGTGAGAGGAAGTAGGTCTCATTATGACAAGGTGAAGGTAGAGTTTCCTTCAGCGTGGGAGCAGTTTCATCAGCAGGGTTGTAGGTTTGGACGGGGTCAGAGGTACATGAGAACTCAGTGAAAGGAGGTTAGAAAATGATGAGAGATAGTGTGAGCCAACCAGTGAAACCAAACACTGGTGGTTCAGGGGTACTTCACTGTCATTAATAGGAAAACAGCATTTATTATTATTGTTGATAATGAGTTACAAGGTATGTGTGTCTTGTTTTTACAATTTGCCCTCAAAAATGTTCAGAAAGAAAAATCTTGAAATATTGACAAACACTGAACCTAGCATATGGATAAATGCAATAAAGCACAATATAAACAGACAAATGACTGATGTGACTTTAACATCCACTGAAGCTTCTGCGCCATTGGAGAGATGAAAATAGTGGCCAAAAGCATCTGATAAAAGCATTCCTCTAAGCAATGTCTGAAACAAACTGCAATGTCTTATTTCCATCATATTTTCGGCATTCTTGTGTGCTTATGTCATCTTGCTGCATACTGTTCTTCTGCTCTGGTTTAATGGGACCAACTAGAGAATTAGCTACAACAGCTGTTTAGCTCAACAAAGCAACTACAAATATTTGCATAATGGTAGGCGATAGAAATAGGCATTCATTTAAATAGAAGTTTTTTGCATATTTGATCAAAAAATGTGATACAGAATGAAGCTTGGTTAAATTTCTACAAATACTGTATTCATAACACATTTAAAATGCAACATAGCTTCTGCTGAAAATCTCATTATTGCTGACTTCCAGTTATTTATCTGCTGCTATGGTGTAAAAGTGGACTTCTACTTCAGGTTGTGTTGGGTGTGTTTACAGGTGCAGTGGAGTCTGACCTGAGTGGCAGCCTCTGGGCCTGAATCATGAACCCAGGGCTGAAAATTGCAGTTCCTCAAATTGCCACTTGAGGCTGTCCTCAAGAGCAGGTTAATCTCCATAGCTACCCATGTTAAAATGTCCACATTTACAGCAGACATAATCATGTCTGCAGCCTCGTGCAAAATACAGATCTGGCCTGTGTAGCTAACTTGCCTGTTAATGACAACCGTATGGTGGGTGAATTTTTTTTGTAAATTACCCTATTTCGATTGTATTCAAGTTTAAAACTATGCATAGTTAAGTGCATAGCCCCTTTAAGTGACAGGTAGTTACAGTGATAAGACAGTCAATGACATTAACAGCAGAATGATTTAGTCCCGTGGGCTGTGGAGTGGGGTCTCTCTGGATCAGACTTTTTCCCGCACATCCCACAGAAGCTCAGTCAGATTTGGGGAATTTGGAAACTGAGTCAAAGCTTTGGTCTCTTTGTCATGTTCCTCAAGCTATCCAAGCAGTTTTTGTGATGTGGTGGGGGGCACCGATTAGTGCAGACTAATCACATCTGGGGATTAGTCTGCAGTAATCCGTGTTTAGGTGAGTAGTAAATGTCAAAGCAACATTCACATCATGTTAACACCCAAAGTTTCCCAGAAGAATATTGCATTGTAGCACCATGATCAGTGCTATACATTTCAGTGGTCTTAATCTTGTAGCTGATCCTTGTTGTTTTGTATTTACCGTCTTTAACCATTTTCGATTTTTATTTAAAAAAAAAAAATCCATTCTCATTGCACCGGAAATGTCCATGTAACACGTGTCTGAGTAGCACGTGACAGCCTAACTAGCTTCTGAGCTACTTCTAATAATAACCCCTGTATATCCATGAGATTTAACATAAACACAGAAGAATGCAGAAACAGCTTTCTGATGTCAAATCCCACACATACATCAGTTTTCACAGTGACCATTAAACAAAACATTATGACAATAACAACACACATTTTTGAGCAGAGAACAGCTGCTAAGCCATAAAAAAACAAAATAAAAACAAAAGCTTTTAGGATGAGCTTTGCAGTGGTGGCATCATCACAACAGACTCGGTTTGCAATCAAAACAAGTAACCACTCACGAGGTGGCATTTGATTGTGTGCCTCTGAAAATGACGCAAATGACACACTTAGCATATGTGTGGTGACAGCAGAGATCCTTCAGTGGGAGAAGAAAGGAGGATCCACAGCAGCAGAGAAAAAATATGCAAATTGTCAGGGCTCCCTCCTCACCCCCGTTCTTCCCACCTGACATCCCCAAATACCCCTTTTCCCATCCACTCCTCTGCCCTGCCTGTCTCTCATCCACTTCTCTGCCCTGCTGGTCTCTCATCCACTCCTCTGCCCTGCCTGTCTCATCTGTTCCTCTGCCCTGCCTGGCCTGCCTATCTTTCATCTGCTCCTCTGTCCTGTCTTTCCCCTACAGCTCGGTGCCTGAGTGGAGTCTAGCTTCTCCAGCTGACTCCACTCAGGCAATCAACTATCTCCACGTCTCCCGGGCAGCTGACAATCATCTCACTAACGACTCACCTCTGCAATAAAGACCGGCTCAGCCTTCCACTCCCTGCCAGAGTATTAAACAAGAACCATGCATTCAGCTGCCCGGGAACCCCCACTCCTGCCTGGAACCCCCACTCCTGCCTGGAACCCCCACTCCTGCCTGGAACCCCCACTCCTGCCTGGATCCCCCACTCCTGCCCGGAATTCCCCGCTCCTACACCCTGGTTTTCCCCCACCTAGCCACCATTTTCACCCCAAACAATAAACCACTTGCATTCAGCCAGCCCTGGTAGTGTGGTTTTCTGCTCAGGTCCACCAGCTCAGTCCGTGACACAAATGTTTCAAACGGGCAACTTGTCCCTCAGATGACCTTCATTATGGGAGTCATATTGCAGTTGCCTAATTTATCTGAATATCATAATAGGAAAATGATGCAAGACAAATGAGAGTAGGGTATAACTTTAGGGATGCTGGTAGGTGGTGGAGAGTCACTACTAAAGACCACATTATGAAAAACACTAACAAACTGATTCCTTTGTCACCGGTTTGTGACTCATAAGTGTAAAAAATTGAAGGAGATGATCAAGAAATGCAAAGGTGGTCTGAGGCATAATGTTACTGTCATATTCAGTGCATATGGACTGCATAACCATCCATCCATTATCTATACACTGCTTAATCTTCATTTGTTACGATTGTGTGGTGGAGAACCCAAGCACAGACAGACAGGCTCAATGGTTATAATGAAAAAAGGTTTTAATTGTGAAAAACTCCAGAAATACAATACTATGGCCCGAACTGGCAAGCAGGACAGAAACCAAACTAAACTAATGCTATGGAACAAAAATGCTTAATATAACAAAACTAGACCTGTCCAGGGTGTCCCCTGCCTTCGCTCAAGTCAGCTGGGATAGGCTCCAGCACCCCCCGCGACCCTAATGAGGATAAAGCGGTGTATAGAGGATGGATGGATCGATAACAAAACTAAGGGGAGGTACTCACAAACCGGAGGAAACAAATAATCGGGGAAGCACACAGGCTGAGGTAATCCGAAGTCCAGAGTCCAAGGAGGGAAATTCACAAAGGGGAAAAAAAACACAAAAGTCCAAAAGCTGAAGCAGTCTATAGGTAGAAACTCTTGCAGGGAACTGAGGCTGTGGCAACATGTGTTGAAAGCAATGATCTGGCAGAGACTGAGGGGAAGAAGGGAGCTTAATCCAGTTTGGGTTTGGGAGGCAGATACCCTCTCTATTTTTAAGACCAGGCTTAAAATGTTCCTTTTTGACAAATCTTATAGTTAGGGCTGACTGGGTGACCCACAGGGGTTCGGCCTGTGTCTTCATTTGCACAGCTGACTCCCTCTTGGACGTCCCTTCGTTCTGCCCTTAGTCATGCTGCTATAGGCCTATAGGCTGCTGGGGGACTTCTCTTGATGCACTGAGCCCTTCTTTATCTACCTTTACGTTTAATATGTATACCGTTACTGCAGTACATTCACTCTGTTTGCCCCTGTGTTATTTCTCCGAGTGTCCCTGGTCCCAGAGCTGGATGCTTCAGATCTGCGGTCGATGTTCCACCAACCGGTCCAGTCTCCACCATGTCCACTGTGGGATGCTGCTGCTGACCTTCCTCCAGCCCTCCACTTCCAGCTCCCCTTTTCCACCAGTCAACTCTGCATCGCCTTCACTATACTTGTTATGCTAATCTACATACTGTTTGAATTTTACTGCTAGCTATATATGTAGTATATTTAATGTCAGAGCCGTACATCATAAGAGTAAACTATGAGTCAGTTTTCAATGTCAGCTTATACTTTGTTTGTGTCACATATCTTGTCATACATGTATCCAAAAGTGTGTTGTACTTTCCTTGCTTTCCCACCCCTCCCTCTCCTCCCATCCAAAAATCAATGTAGAAAGCAAAATGCATTCTAAACTTTTGACTCTTCAAAGTAGCCACCTTTGTCTGATATAACAGCTGAACACAGTTGTGGCATTCTTTCAACAATGTAAATCTAATATTCTTCAGGAAGTTCTTCCCAGCTCTGTTGCAGAAGTTCCCATTAATGTGTGGCACTTGTAGGTTGCTTTGCTTTCACTCTTCTGTCCAGTTCATCCCCAACCAACTCCATGGGGATTAAGTCTGAAGACTGTGCTGGCCACTTGATGTTTTCAAGCTTACCATCTTGGTCTTTTTTCCTAAGGTAGTTCTGGCATAACTTGGGCTTATGTTTTGGGTCATTATCTAAACACCAGGAGCCACAAAACACTTCTGACATTTAAAATGAAAAAAAAACACTGCATATGTTTTATTTTTTAACTTTATGCTATGTGGAAAAAAATACAGTGTGCTGCATTTATGAAATCAACGAACTGCTACAGAGAATATGAAATTACATTAACCCTAACCTTATGAATATATGCTAAATAATTGGTAATTAAATTATTTATTAGAGGTGGGACTCTAATGCGTTCATTTTGATTAATTAAAGAAAAAAGAATGCATTAAAAAAATGAGACATTTGACCTTTCTCAGCTCCCTAATTTTTGCCACACCAGGAACATTCCAACCCAGTAGGTGGCAGTAATGCACCTAGTCTGTTTGCCAGCAACAAAGAAGATGGAATTTATTTGAATTGAAAAACTTGTGTCAAAATTGCTATTTGACAAAAATGCAATTAATCGTGATTAATCACAAAGAGTCTATTAATTAGATAAATTTCTTCAATTGCATCCCACCACTAATTTTTATCTGACTTTGTGATTTTGCTCCTGAACCTCAATGCATAGCATCTGCACATCAGGGCTGTAAAACGTCCCCTTCATCTTCACCACAGGATTATAAGCTGTCATCTGTAAGGCGTGAGTGATTTTTGGTTTTAATGTAGTTCAGGTTGGAGAAGACCTGGTCAAATACGTATGTCAATCCGAAGATCGACAGGACTCCAAGTGCATACTCGGGCGCACACATATTTTGATGGACAAAAAATTAAACACATTTTATTTTGATGTTACAAGATCACCATAATCTTCAAATTTAGAATTACATTTTATAAACTAATGAACTAAAATAAAATACATTTGAATCAAATATTTACTTTCCAAAGCCGCAGGGAGCTGTGAGAGGGATGAGAGAGCCTTATGTGGCTTCTTAGCCCCGGGTTGCCCACCACTGACTTAAGCGCATACCAGAGGGTACTGCATTGTGCTGCAGAATGCTTTTCTAGCCGTTTTGATTCAGACTATGTACCTCTCACTCTGTACAAGTCCCCTACCCTGGATGCAGCAAAACAGCCCCGAACCATCACGCTTCCTCCTCCACACACTGAGGAGCCATCCTTTCTCCTACTTGACAGCATACCCTGCATGATGAACCAGCGATTTCAAATTTTGATTCATTAGTCCATAATACCTTCTTCCAGTCTTCAGTAGTCCATTGGCAGTGTTTCATGGCCCAGGCAAGCTGATGTCTTAGCAAGGTTAGTGGAGGCAGACAGGAAAGTAGAGAGAAGACCTGTAGCAAAGGGCCGTGAGCTGGAATCAAACCCAGGCTGCTGCATCGGGGATTTATAGCCCCTATTAATGGGTCACCCGCTTAGCCAGTTGAGCTATCTGGGCACTCATGATTGAATTTTGATGGAGAAGACAACGGTACTCGTTGACACCTTGACTTTCTTTGCAAAGACTTGCATTTTTAAGCATTATGATGGTCTGTCTCTATTCTATTGTTAATTGTCTTTTCCTCACCATTTTTATAGTAACACAGTACTTTCTGCAGTACAAATAATGTTCAAATAATGCTCTCGAGGGTTTAGTGCCATGGTGTGTTCCAACACTACTTTTCTGCTGACAGAGGGGGTTGTAAGCAATCTAGAAAAGTTGGGACACCTGTAGGAATTGGTAGCAATAACTTTCAAGGCTTGCAGAACAGCTTTAAGTTGTTAACTCATTTCTTGTCACCTGAAACGCCATTTATGTATAACTCTGAAATGTGCATTGTTTTTCAGTTTTGGGTAACCTTACCTTTTATTTTCCCGCCAGCAGTTACCTTCGTACCATTTCAAGCTATTCATTGGACTTAAACTATTCAATTTCAATAAAAACGGGAAAAATTGGGGCGTTCTGAAACTTTTGACTGGTAGTGTATATAAGAAGACATGATGTTACAAATAATCATATGAACGAACAGTATAAAACATGTAAATAAAGCATTTGTGCATTTATTTTTTTCATCACATTTTCTTTTCTTTTCAGAAGTCTTTTTTGCTCCATCTTAACATTATGACTAAAGACACTTCCATGTAATATTCATAATGTTACTTTTCATAACAGTGGTGCACTGCTCCGTCACACTAATCATTAAGCTACAGAGCTCATCAACCACTGTAGTAAGCCAGTTAACTCATGTTAGTTTTAACCATAACAATGCATAAGTTATAAATAAAGAATAAAAGTTATAATTCAGAGTAAAGTTATGAATAAACAATCTATGAAGTGTCGGTGTAGCTACACAAACTACACAAATCTCTTAGCTCCTAAGTCTGCTGAAAGCTGACTAATATCAACTGCTTAGCTAGCTCATTAGCCAGGCTGGAACAGACAGCGTTAGCAGTGTTAGCTACATCCTGTCAGGTTTAGAAACTGCAGTGAAAGACTGTCTTTTTTCTCTTCAGAGAGCTGGGTGTCTTTTTCTAAGGAATATCTTATAATCTGAATAATCTGAATGAAACTGTAGATATCTACATTTGGTGGTACAACTAGTCAAAATTCAGCTGCTAATATCTGTAATTCATATACTGTATATGAATGGTAAAAGTGAGGTCATTAGTCCATGGACAAATGGCAATGTGGTTATCTGAAATGTTCTCTTTGTCCACATAAATTTTCTTTCTCGTTAATGATCTTGATCTCAGTGGGTCTTTTATCTGGTTAAATAAAAGGTTAAATTAAAAAAATAATATGTAGTTAACAAAAAAGTGTGAAATAAGTCAAAACATGTTTTATATTTTAGATTCTTCAAAATAGCCGCCATTTGCTTTGATTACTGCTTTGCACACTCTTGGCGCCTGAAACGGTTTTCACTTCACAGGTGTGTCTTGTCAAGGTGAATTTATGGAATTTCTTACCTTCTTATTGGGTTGGGACCATCAGTTGTGTTGTGCAGAAGTCAGGTTGGTACACAGTTGACAACCCTAGTTGACAACTGTTAGAATACATATTATGGCAAGAACCAATCAGCTAAGTAAAGAGAAATGACAAACCATCATTACTTTCAGAACTGAAGGTCAGTCAGTTCAGAAAATTGCAAAAAGTTGGAATGTATCCCCAAGTGCAGTTGCAAAAACCAACAAGTGCTATGACGAAACTGCCGCGCACATGAGGACTGCTTCAGGAAAGGAAGGCCAAGAGTCACCTCTGCTGCTGAGAATAAGTTCATCCGAGTCACTGGCCTCAGTAATCGCAAGTAAAGAGCACCTCTGATTAGAGTTCAGATAGACACTACACAGAGTTCTAGTAGGAGACGCATCTCTACATCAACTATTCAGAGGAGACTGCACCAATCAGGCCTTTATGATCAAACAGCTGCTAAGAAACCATTTCTAAGGAAAAACAAAAAGCAAAAAGATTTGTTTGGCCCAAGGAACACAAGGAATGGACACTAGACCAGTGGAATCTGTGCTTTAGTCTGATGAGTCCAAAATCTTTGGTTCCACCCACTGTGTCTTTGTGCAACTCAGAAAAGGTGAACGGATGGTCTCTACATGCATGGGCCCACCATAAAGCATGGAGGAGGATGTGTGATGGTGTGGGGGTGCTTTGCTGGTGACACTGTTAGGGATTTATTCAAAATTGAAGGAACACTGAACCAGCATGGCTACCACAGCGTCCTGCAGCAACATGCCATCCCATTCAATTTACGTTTAGTTGGACCATCATTTGGACAATGACTCCAAACACATTCAGGCTTTGTAAAGGGCTATTTAACCAAGAAGAAGAGTGATGGAGTGCTGCTTCAGATGACCTGGCCTCCACAGTCACCTGACCTAAACCTAATCCAGATGGTTTGGCATGAGACGGATCGTAGAGTGAAGGCAAAAGGGCCAAAAAAATGCTCAGTATCTCTGGGAACCCCTTCAAGACTGTTGGAAAACCATTTCAGACAACTACCTCATGAAGCTCATCTAGAGAATGCCAAGAGTGTGCAAAGCTGTAATCAAAGCAAATGGTGGCTATTTTGAAGAATCTAAAATATGAAACATGTTTTGACTTATTTCACACTTTTTGTTAACTACATAATTCCATATGTGTTCATTCATAGTTTTGATGCCTTCGGGAAGGCATGTAAGGAGTGTAAATAGTCATGAAAATAAAGAAAAACTATTAAATGAGAAAGTGTGTCCAAACTTTTGACTGGTAGTGTACTTGTCAAACAAGTGTAGTTCATTCAGTCACGCATCCCCCACTTCTGTTCTGCTACAACAGCCAAATATTGTGGACTATTCTAAAGGGAAAAAAAAGATATTCATGATGTTACTCCAACCAAAATCCCACATTTCTTGACAAAGTAATGGGGCATCCCCATGTTACGATGACATTAGTTGCCGTAAGCCTTTTCTTTGGTCTCTTCCTTCACAGCTGCTTTCTTTCACCTTGGGTAAATGAAAACATCAGGGACTGACTTGCATGAACAATCAGAAAGAGGCAGGAGCTACAGTGAGGGGGGAGGAGACGCAGGAGAGCTGACTCACTCCAGTGTGGGGGCTTTTGTGGCGCAGAGGGGCACTGAATCATCTGGAGCCTTATTGAATATTTCCTCCATTTGATGTCATTATCGCCCCAGTGATCATCACTCCCATCATCAGTGCTGTAATCCCGAGACTATAGATTAGAGAGGAGGAGGAAGGCAGGCAGACCAGGAGCTGAGTGGGCCTTTGAGGTAAAACCAAAAGACTGGAAAAAAAACTGAAAACATGCAACTGTTCTGCCTGAACAAAGAAAGAGTAAAGAAATAATCAATTTTAGTTCACAGTTAGAAGCTATTTGGCTGAAATGTGGGGATTTCTGTAATAAAGTGCAAGAGACATATTTGTTTTCTTAGAGGTAAAAGGGCTAGAAGCTGCATCAAAGTGAACTATTGATGGTATCGAATCACTGGGCAAGCCTGTACATGTTTGCTCTGGGTACACTATCTGCTGGGAGTGAGTGTGTGGGTTCTGATCAATGCCGACTGAGTTATAAATCCATTATTTGCCGCAGCAGAGTAATGTGCTGTTGAACCTACACATAAAGAAAGATGACAGCATAAGTCTTACAGAAGTCCTTTCTATTTTTATTAGAAATGGATCACATTTCAACCCAAGCAGTACTTTTGTTTTACCTTCAATGTGCCATGCATACAAAATCAGAATCAAAGTGTCCATCGGTTAGTGCCCAATAAAGTTTATATATGTAAGGGGTTGATATCAAAGTCTTTCTGCTGTGCAATTAATATTCACAGATATGTACATTCAAATTAGTCAGCCTCAAATATTAAGCATCCTTGCGAAAAGAAACCAACATTTAAAGTAAAAAGTTACAAAAAAATTCAAATTAAACAATATATTTCTCTTTTAAAATATAATTAATAACAATCCCGCTAAGATGAGTTAAATTATGATTGCTTCATTTTTAACCATAGGCACATCGTAGATAGGTGAGGCGTCGTAGAAGCCAAAATGGAGGCCATGCATCTGTTCCTCTCCCCTCACTGCAGCTGATGTCTGTGTAAACAAAATCACCGAGCCATCCTGCGGTCCGTGTACGGACCACTTTGAAAAAACAGAAAAATATTTCAAAAAACCTGAACAATGTCAAAAGGTTTCCTCTGCTCCAGCTTCTCACAGGGTAGCTATCTGATATGTGAAAAACAGAATGAACTCTACCAGGAGCTCTTTCAGTGATGTTTCATGGCTCACAATGATTGGTTTCTTTGGTATAAAACTACCATGACTTCTTAGAACTAAGAGAATCTCTTCTTTTAAAATTTAAACAGTAATGATTGGAAAACAACCCCCTGATTACTCACTCTGGGTTTAGATTTATCAACATACAAAACTCCTCTCTGAAGTGAAGTTGGATGTGGCTACAGGAGCATATCAGCATTAATAAGTAGTGGGCTAAATGTGATGCGATTGGAAGTCAAAATAAACATTTAAGGAAGCGTCACACCAATTATCTGTGGAATTACAAAAAATGAGGTAATTCAGTATAAAAAAATCCACCTGTCTTTGCTCACCAATGTGTTACCAGTGAATAAGTGGGATAACGTGTCTATTTTACAGGCAGCTTTGTGTTTATCAGCTGATCAACTTCAACGTGTTAGAGGGAATCAGCAGTGGTTTCTGTGTGTTATACGTATTTGTGTTATTCCACATTCATTACCATACATGATTTATGGAGACAAATGTTTTTGATTCATTTCAGCTTTTCTTTCATTGCTGTGAAAATAAGTCCATATCCTCATAAGCAGCTGAAACTTAGGGTAAAACACTAAAAGTAGGCATGTAAATCTGTGGATAAAACTGAAGGCCTTTAAGAGATTCAGCATTTCTCAATGGCATTTTTTGCTGTTATTCATTTCCATGAACATCATTTGACATCTTAATAGTCTTTCATTCATTAACTACTAATTGAGACAAAATACTTCAGCATCTTTTTAGAATAACACAGAGGAATGCATTGCAATAGTATATATCAGTTTTCCCTCAACTGTAATGTTAATTTTATCTTCATTCTCGTCCTATGCAAAGACTATGGCTATTCTGAGCATCACTGTTCAGCTTGAACACACTGTCGCCACTTTCCAGTGGATCCTATTTCCCAATATTTCATAGATCAGATACATGGTTAGGATATCTACGGTGATATATTGATCCTACCATTCAATGAGAGCCCTAAAAATACCATCATCTACTTCTGTTGTCTGAAAAGTAAAGAAGAAAGAAGGATAGAAGGTAACTAGGAAGAAGGGAATAAAGAAGGAAGGATAGGAATGAGCTAGTAGGTCATTACTTTCTCTCTGTGGTGACTAATGAGACTCCAATGTCCTGGACAGTATTTTTAGGATGCTCTACATGTCCACTGAGACATGTAAGTTGCCAAGGTGACCTGTTTTCACCATGATCAACTATGTAACCCAGAGTGGCTGCTCTTTAGGAAGGAAAAAGGCAGGGAAAAAAGGAATATTTTCCCCTGAAGGTTTCGAATTTGGCACACTTCATGTCCTTTAGCACGACATCTTCAAGTAAAAACTTTTAAAAAAAAAAGAAAAAGAAAAAGAAAAAAGAAAGAAATAGACCTGTTCCTGTTTGAGTGAATGCACATGCTGATATACTGGATTCACCTAAGGCAAAAAGGATTGTGAATACGTGTGGAAAGTGCTCTTTGAGTCCCCCTCCACAGCTCAAGTCCACAGTGCTGCAGAGTTACCGGTGTGTGGAGAGAGAGAGGGGGGGAGAGAGAGAGAGAGAGAGAGAGAGAGAGAGAGAGAGAGAGAGAGAGAGAGAGAGAGAGAGAGAGAGAGAGAGAGAGAGAGAGAGAGAGAGAGAGAGAGAGAGAGAGAGAGAGAGAGAGAGAGAGAGAGAGAAGGGTTGTTTGAAGAGGAGCGCTAGTTGGTGAGGGAGGGGCTTCTCCCTCTACTCTGTGTTCAGAGCAAACCGGCTGAGTCAGGATGTGTCCCCTTCAGGTTGCTCCCCTCATCTTCCTCTGTGGACCTCTCAAAGGGACACGTTGAGTAGCTTGGTGGATTTATTGGGGTAATTGATAGCCAGGCTGATGGCAGCAATATTCTTCAGAGCCTGCACAATAAAAAAATAACAGTGCATCAGGAAGTGAATGAAATTCAGAAGAATGGGTGCAGTGTGAGAAAACCAGGCAGAGTGAATTTATACAGTGAGATGAGAAAACTTGATATTCACTGCACTGTGCAGAGCATGATGAATAGTGATGATAAACAGGCAAATTGAGGGTGGCTAAACTGATGACATGAGAACTTATGTGCAGTTTAAGTCACCTTATTTAACAATCAAATATTTGAATAACCAGACTATACTACCCTTTCCTTTGTTTGTTTTTCATTTGATCATGTTTAGCACTGTATTTTAATGATCAGTCAGCTGATTGTTGTGCTTTTCACATTGGTCTAGAAATGTGATTTTAGAACAAATACTGATAACATTGCTATTAAATTTGTTCAACATTCAGTCAGTGATGCCAAATGAATGACCTTTACTTTTACAACTTTGCACATACAAGCTTCAAGTCTATCAGGTACATAGAAGAAAAAAAGTACACCCTTATGAACTGTGACCTGAGAGTCTCGCCTGGCTCAACTACAGCTCTGTAGTTTTACTGGCATGGCTACATTACTGTTACCATAGCCATGGATTTAAAGGCATTAGAGGAGATTTAATTTCCTACGACTTTGAACGTAGCATGCGCATGCGCACATACAACCTCTCCCTCACCCCCCTCTAACCTCCCCCCTCTTAACATTTACGAAGAAACGCCCCCCTCCAGAAACTTGCGTAGCACTCGTGAAGTTGTCTTTTACGGCTGGGTCCCCCTGGATCTTTATCTGCCATTATGTAAAAAAAGATGAGCAAAACAAGTCACCAGCTAACTACGAAGCTATACCAAAGCAACACATACAGAAAACACGTAAGTCCAAGGCGTACGTAATCTACGTAACTAGGCCTGAGCCGGAAGATTTTTGATTGACAGGAAAGGGAGCAAACCAAACGCCTCGGTCCGAGCGCGTTGATTGGCTGATGTTTTCAGGTCCTGCCATGTCCACAGTTATTTTTTTTTATTTTTAGAAACCATACATACAAGTCCACTAAAGGTCAGTATATTCATTTTATGTGAATCAGACAAATTAAACAAAAAAAACATCCTCCATAATGCCTTTAAGATCCCCTTTGATGGAAAATCAAGCTTTTTGCTATGGTAACATGTCTATATGCTGTTCCTTTATATGCTAGAAGACAAATCATCAGTGAAACAAACAGTCAACTCCATGGATGAGCATTTCTATCCGCAGCATACTGATGACAGTTTCAAAAACACAGATTCAGACTTGCAGCGCTGAAGTTTGTGTGTCATTATTATTCTTCACAATTTGCTTCCAGTTTGACCATGTATGGCTGAATTACTATAATATTCCAACTTGCCATTGTGTTGTGTTGAGTAGTTTTAGAGTGATGAGTACTTTTAAGAAAGGAAGGGATTATTTTCATGGGCAAAAAAAACTTGTGATATGTAACTCTGATACACAGATATGAGTTTGTAGAAGTTTAGTCAACAACCTTTAAGGGACTTAAATATATATATTCTGTGAAAATAAGACATCCTGGTTAATCTATTCAAACTTACAAAATGAACAGGATGAATTTGTCAAGTTGAAACACAGTGTTTAGGCAGCAGGATTTTTTTTCTTGGCAACAAACAAGCTGTTAACACAACATTGACACATAATCACCTTTTAGACGTGCCTATTGACACATGGCATACACGGGACAATGTTAACATTCAATTCAGTCATGTTTGTGTCCACTAAATACATCCCAGTACAATTCTAACTTATTTTTGAGCAAGCTGATTTAATTAGCTGAACGGAAATCTGTTTTGTCCCATTAAAAGGGAGTTTTTTTCTTGCCACTGTCGCCATTAGGCTTGCTTTGGGGGTTCAGGCATTTGGGTTCTGTAACGTGTCTTGAGACAACTTGAACTGTAATTGGCGCTATAAAAATAGAATAGAATTGAATTGAATTAAACAGGGGCTGTACAGTCGCGTAGTGGTTAGCACTTTCGCCTTGCAGCAAGAAGATCCCTGGTTCGAGTCCCGGGGTGGGCCTGGGATCTTTCTGCATGGAGTTTGCATGTTCTCCCTGTGCATGCGTGGGTTTTCTCTGGGTACTCCGGCTTCCTCCCACAGTCCAAAAACATGCTGAGGTTAATTGGTTACTGTAAATTATCCATAGGTGTGAATGTGAGTGTGATTGTGTGTCTGTATATGTAGCCCTGTGACAGACTGGCGACCTGTCCAGGGTGTCCCCTGCCTTTGCGCGAGTCAGCTGGGATAGGCTCCAGCGCGACTCTAGTGAGGATAAAGCGGTGTATAGAGAATGGATGGATGGATGGATGAATTAAACAGGTAGCTGGTTGTTAGCTTGTTGCTAATAGTATTAGTTGGAGTGGCCAGGTTGTTTACAGTAGATTTATTTACTGAAAACAGCTGCCTCCTGTGCTTGGTGAGGAGGTTGACGAGAGCTGTGAGAGTAACCCCAAACAGCCAAGTTAAGAAGTTTCATTAACTACAAGCATCTCTATTAACCTTACACCTAGTCATGTGATTCAGTGTTCATATAAAATATTTTCCAGTGCAGCTTTAACTTAATGAATTTTGTTAATTATTTCCTCGAAAAGCCATCCACTAGACCAAATGTATTTATTTTTGAGGGTTAATGATGAAGCTCTATTCTTGCACTGTGATTAGTAAACTTTCTTCAAAATGTTTGCCCCATAAAATGAATTCTTCTTCCTGCTTTTGTTCCCTGAGAATTCCAATTCAGTTGAAGGTAACGTTCCAACAAACAGCAGTGCCTGCTGATTTGGCTGTGAACATGCTCGGATGATTCTGGAGGGTAATTCCATTGCAAATGTCATATCAAAAGCAAAGGTATCCTACCACTACTATCTGTGTTTTGATGAAGCACATAATATGATAAATAAAATCATTAAAAAACAGCTTAGCACTATCTATGAACATTGCAACATGTAGCAACAGGAAGTGAAACGGTTTTAGAACATTTTCCCAATCCTGCGAATGTGAACCTCAGCCAATTCGCCCTTAGATTTTGCATCATTGTTATCATAATAGTTCTGACTACTGTGCCAAGTCACCTATGGTTTTGTTTTCAGCCTGACAGGTATTAGGTAACTGCTCAACAGAACCACCCACAATGTTTTTTCACACCCCGCATCCGCTGCTCCTCTTAACTGCCTTCAGGCTTCTCTGCTGTATTACATGGCCCTCAGTACAGAGGACGCTGTGGCTCACTCTGCCACAAATGCTAATGGACTGTAATTACCAAATACATTAGTCCCAAGTGCAGCCCACACACATTCAAAACAAGAGGAGGGGGTGCCGCGGGATGTGCTGGGTGTCAACAGCCTGGTGATTCACTTGCAAAAGAGACTCCAGCCGTGAGCTGACTCACAGTGACTGAAGACCGTTCAATCAGCAGGACTGCGTGGTTAAGAAAGACACTTATATAACACATCTCGGTGCATGGACAACTTCTCTGAGCTACGTTCATCCACATCAGGCATCGATTCACAACTAAAAACATCAAAGCTGACCTACAACAGGCTGGCTGAACGGAAGACTTTCAATTTAGTAAGACTTCAGTGGTTATTATGCAAAGACAAAAAAAAGGAGTTAAAGTCTTACCATTGCAGTGTGACTGAGGAGCTGCTCGTCAGTGGTCATGGCTAGCAAGTACTCCTGGAGGATGCCCTGTGCCTGGAAAACACATCAAATGCTAGTATTTAATGCGTCTTCTGCAAAGGAACACAGGTAACCTGAAAGATAACTGTCATTACCAGAAGGAACTTCCTCAAGACATATTACCCTAAGACATTACATAAGAGATGAAGAGTTGTAGGTAAGGCCTGGTTCCCTGACCACTCTCCATCTCCATCTCAGCATCAAAATGAACAATGGAATGTAGGAAAAGTTTTTCAGAATTATAAACCAACTAAAAGAGTGCTTCCACTAAAGTCCTAAAGGACAGACGTACCTTGGGTTACATAAGCACAAGTATTTGGGCAACACAGATAAGACTACACAGACTAAATGGGTTGAGACTGGCTAAATGGAGCTTTCATAGAAGAGGAGACACAATCCAGATCACTGGTCCACCATTCATTTCACAGCACCCTGAGTGTTTATGCTGGAGGAACATCCTAGAACCATTTGTATAGTCAGCAGTGCATGACATGCTGTTGGGATTCCTAAATATAACTTTTACTTCCTGAATCTCAGTGAACCTGGCCATGAACTCCCCATGCATACAAAGAACTAGGACTGATGCTAGTTCAAAAAGCTTTTCAAATAAGCAGGTTGGAGGCTCAAACCTAATAGGGCCACAGAGAACTCCCTGATGTATCTCACGGCATATTAGTTTCCCATGACTTTAAAGTAGTGTCTGCATGGAGCTGGTGACCTAAGTTGTCTGTCTGCAGTTAAGGTCATAAGTCATCATGACATTAGGGCCACCAACCTTAGTAAACACTAATCCTTGTTTTTTGGATTATGGTGAGAGATGGTGCAGGGATGTAGGTAGACCACAGATCCTTATAGCTGATGACGGTTTTCCAATATGTCCGTTCTATGAATGTGTGTGCACCATTGTGCTTGTCAAATTAAAAATACAAAGAAAATCCCATTCATGCAGCTCTCGTAAGGCTTTCATCTCAGACTACCTCAAGTTGTGGACAAGGAGCTGGAGTTGACCAACAACAGCAGCAAACACATTTGTACTGTGTAACTGACAGATCTGTATGATGCTGCTTTGCTGGATGGAGGTGCGAAAATGTGTCACAAGCCATTGTGTGTCTCTTCAAAAAGACTGCATTGTCCATG